>NW_015536463.1:188469-200428 GCF_001515605.1 Sinocyclocheilus anshuiensis | reverse complement strand
AAGGATTTTTTACACGGCACCCCTGCTCTCGACAGACGCGGCACCCCGGTTGGGAAACACTGCTCTAAATAATGCCGCGAGTGGGGCTTGAGGAAGTGACGTCGCCTGCGTCTGCGCAGTGCGACCTGATGCAGCCCCTGAAGTGAGACACAGGAAACAGAAATACTGCAAAATAATAATAATAACACGACTAAACGAGACGAAATGTTATAACATTTCGTTTCGTCTCGTTTTGGTCAACGAAAATGAAGAGACATTTTAGCATAGTTTTTATTTTGTAAACCACATTTAGTCTCGTTTTTATTCGTCAACAATATTCCATTATGCATTTAATTATAGTCATCGTCACATGGCCAGCATTTACGTTGCGTCTCGTCTCGTTTTCGTCACGTGATAAAGGTTCGTTGACAACGATATTTAGTCATAATTTTTGTTGACGAAAGCAACACTAAATGTAACCATGTAAGCCTTTATTTTATGTGCAAAAAAAGGTTAAAATCACATTTCATTCTAACATTGTAACATTGCAATCTAAAAAAGCGGAAGCGGGAGTTGTGTTAGGCTATTTTAATTACCCCATTACAGTCACTTTACAGTCAGTGCTATCATAAAATAGACTTGTAGGTTTAAAATTCTACGTCACATTTATTGTCCAACTACAAATATTTCAGCAAAATGTATATTTTAGTCAAAATTATTGCGCTCCTATTTAATTGTGCTGTCTGTTTGACACGCATGCTCGCAGCGGCGCTCGTTCACTGAAGTCTGTGAAGTTTAGCGGAGAATCAGTGCGAGTAGCCTATAGTGTCTCTGTCAGCGGCACATGCAGCCTTTCTGTCAGAGCATATGACGGGCCGAGCCGCTTTAACTATGCAAAACTATAAACTATACTATGTCTTACCAGTTTTTAAAGGCCTTAATATGAAGCTTGTCATGTTTAGAACAAATTGGATTATGTACTTTCTCCGCAGCAGCTCAGTCTGTGGCCTCTGCTATACTTTCAGATGCGCTCGTATCAAACTACTGTATATCGATATAAACGGTATTGCCTCATATCGAATCGCTTATAAAGAAAATATCGATATATCGTACAAACTCGATATACCACCCAGCCCTAATATGTACTGAGTATTTATGCGTTTTTAACCAAAATCACTGTAGCGTCCATCTATGAATGATATAGGCTGTCAAACATACACAGCTGTTAGCCAGTCACGTGGGCGTTGCAGTCTTTAGCCTCCTTGTTAGTGTCCCCACCTCCCATGCCGGAGACCCACTCGGAGCGAGAACGAGGTGTGGCAGTGAGGACCCGGGAGAGAGGGGTTACATTGGTGCCGTGACCCGGATGGGAGTGAGGCTTAGGGGGGTGAGTGTAACGGAGGCCAGCGAGTAGGTGCTGTGCAGGTAAACCTCACTCCCCTGATCTCAAGAGACGCACTAGCGTCTGATGTTAGAGGCTGCAGTCTTTAGCCTCCTTGTTAGTGCGCCCGCCTCCCATGCCGGAGACCCGGGTTTGAGACCCACTCGGAACAAGAACGAGGTGTGGCAGTGAGGACCCGGGAGAGAGGGGTTACATTTACTTCCTAGTCTACAATCGGCCACACCTATTCAAACAGAGCGTTCTGAAGAGGGGTGTCAAAACAGGACAGAAAATAGCCTATTACTTCTAAATTATGTTTTTTGATGTAAAAATCTTGATAACATTATAAGTGGACCTTAGAAAACAGTACAAAATAATAAAAAAGAAGTTCATGAGCCCTTTAAAGTTCCGAAAAATGCTCCTTAAAATGGATAGTTCACCCAAAAAATTACATTTCATCATTTACTTGTCCTCAAGTTGTTCTAAACTGTAAGACTTTTTTTCTTCTGCACAACACAAAGTTATATTGAAGAACATTGGTCACCAAACAGTTTTGGTGACCTGTGAGTTCTACTGTATGGATAAAAAGTTTAGTAAATGGCAGAATTTTCTTTTTTTTTTTATAAACTATCCCTTTAAGAATGCTCTTATTTTTTTCCCCTAAGATTGTTCTTTAGAAAAAAATGTTTAAATTCTTGAAAAACTGTTCTAAATATAATTAAAAATGACTTGGGATGAAGTTAGGATAACACACACTATATGTGTTAATAGATGGGCAGATATATTATTAAGATTTACCAGTGTAAAGTTTTGAATTTAGTGAACACAATGCAACCTAATGAGTATTATACAATCAGACGAGCCTGTCGTTTTATAATTAAAACTGCAGTCCGTAACTTTTGGTGCTCTAGCGGTTAATAAACAGAACTACATGTGTCTTGCGGAAGAACATTGTAGACGGAGCTACTTCTCTCTGTTTATGTCTATGACACTGGGCTACTCCGCAGCGATTCCTACCAGAACCAGTCTAAAATAGTCCGAATATAAAAACGTATTATAGGTGTACCGTAGTGATTCAGGATAAGCCAAAAACACGGTTTGGAAAATGGATTCATCATGTACTCGCTTATTATATAAATTTAAAACACGAAAAAGTTTCTGACTGCAGCTTTAAGAAAAAAATTTTTCTTGAGGAATGTCTTCAGAATTTTTCAACAGCTGCACTAAGGAACATTCGTATGAACTTTTTCCTTAAGATTTCTGTAGATTTCCTCTGCTCATTTTTTCTCGAGCATGTTCTCTACACTAGCTATAACTTCAGCCCTGCTCCACTTACACAACATACTCCTCATGACACACTTGATTCCCATGCTTCTATTCATTCGAGGCGTTCTCATTATGTCAGTATTGTGACATGTCTTAAAACAGCCTCACGCGGTGGCAGACATTTCAGAAGCGCTACGACGAGCTCAAATGAACGATAGGTGTTAATTTTTACATTGTTTGGCATTTCATAACTTGTCATGACTCACATACAGGGGTGTGTGTTGTTCAACGAGAGCCCAACCGATAGTCTGCCACACTGCTCATGCTCTCCTCATTATCACACACCCACTGTACGGATGCTCTCTGCCTGCACATAGTCCGTTTACTAGCGTTCTGCATGCAGAAGAGCTCGCCAGTCTCCCAATCTCTGTTCCCATGCCATTCACAAACAAAGCTCCTCTTACAAAGCAGGCCAACAATCACAGCTCTCATGACGCAGATCATGGGAAAGGGCCCCTCGGGCCAGAAATATCTTCAATGATTTTGAACCCCTGATGGGTGAGAGCCACTCTTCAAATGTCCATCACTCTTGCTAAAGCGAGAGCAAAGCTGTCGATTGGCTTTTTTGGCCACTGATCGAGCCACAGTGGAAAGCGTCCCTTTCGTCCACTGAGTCACTGTTTTCCCACAATGCTCTTTGGGTGGAGAGTTTCACTTCTATTCCTGTCATGTGCGACGGGAGTGAGGAAATACAACATAAATCATTCGCTCTGTGTTTACGAGGATCCGAGTGTGTGTTTTTTGTGCATGTGTGTGTTGTTGTTTGTGGGATGTAACAATGACTGCCTCCAGTGCCCTGAAATAGCCATCAGGACGAGGCAGTGTGTGGCAAGATCGCTGTGGGAAGGGTGGAGCAACTTGTGTACGAGCCATAAAGAGAAAGAAAGAGGAGAGTTCAAGGGTGTGGGAAGCAGGTGAAAGGACAAAATGTCCCTCTGTGACCCTGAAATAAAGAGAGGAAAAGGGAACAGCCGATTTGAGATCAGAGATGTGGAGATGCTGTCTACCACACAAATACGACTTCATTATTTCAGCTATTCCTGAAATACACAAACATCCAGAAATAAAAAGAATCCAGAACATTTCATCCATGGTTAATTTTTTTGCCAGAAATGGACATAATTTCTGCCAAAATGGCCATGTATTGTGATTAGACAGCTTTTGCATATTTTCACATAATCATTTCAAGTTATATTTAACTCATTATCATCATATGAATCTCTTCACGCACAGAATGTTAAAACTACAACTCTTTACTGAGGCGTGCTTTGTAACTACTACGAAATACACTATACTACTGGGTTCAGTAAGATTTTTATAGACATTTATTCAGCGTGGATGCATTAAATTAAAATTGAAATGACAGTTAAGAAATGTAAATTGCTAGAAAATATTTATATTTCACATAAATGCTTTTCTTTTAAACTTTCTATTCAGCCTGAATCCTAAAAAAAAATGTATCAAGGTTTCCAAAGAAATATTAAGCAGCACAACTGTTTCGAACACTGATAATAAGCAATGTTTCTTCAGAATCAAATCAGCATATTATTTGACACTGAAGACTGGAGTAATGACTGCTGAAAATTTAGCTTTGCCATAGCAGAGGTTTTAAAATGTAATACCATTTCACAATATTACATTTTTTATTGTATTTTAAATGAATAAATGCAGCCGTGTTGAGCTCTAGCATGATTTTTTTTCATTCTTATTCTGATCTGAACAGTGAGAAAATATTTGAAAAAAAAAAATTTGATTACTTTATAATACACTTTATAATACATTATCAATTGATTACTTTATAATACATTTTACACAACTGTTTTAACTGTTAAATCTGCTAAACACAGTGAGAGAAAATCTAGAAAAATAACTATTAAACATCAGATCAACTCTAAAATATTAGTGCCATTTCATAAAGCAAAGCTACCAACAAATATGAATACATCAAACTAGAGTTCAACTTTTAATAAGGTTTTTAATTTGGCAAAAAAATGCTGCCATCAAGGTATGCTAGAAACGATAGTAAAATAATTGCCTACCAAAAAAAAATAAATACAATGATACTGCGGGTAAAATAAGTATTGAACACTTCACCATTTTACCCAGTAAATATATTTCTAAAGGTGCTGTTGACATGAAAATTTCACCAGATGTCTGTAACAACCCAAGTAATCCATACATACAAATAAAACAAAACAAATAATTTCAGAAATTATGTTACGTGAAAATTTCAAGTCAACAGCACCTTTAGAAATAAATTTACTGAGAAAAATGGTGACGTGTTCAATATTTATTTTACCCGCTGTATATATAAACAGAAAAAAATCTAGTGTAGTGGAAAGCTATTACCTACTATTACTATTAATACCCACCCAAATTTGGGAAATGCTTGTTTATTATGGCCAAAATGAAACCTCTACAATCTTCAGGACTGTCCAGAAAAGATTCTGCGCTAGAAGTCTAACAACACCCCTACTAATGCAACAGTCACACGCAGACATCCATTAGGACCTGAGTCATGTGGAAATTGTTGCGTGGAGTGAGTGAGAGGAATTCTCTATTCATATAAACCTCAAAATACACTCCATAGAGAGGTGGAAACAGCAGGCCATTTTCACAGAGTGGAACCTGTGCTATCTAAACATGCGGAGAGACTTGGCATCACCTACATCACTCTCGAGCTTTCAGAAACCCTGTAGCACTCAATCCTTAGGGCTAAATGGAAAAAGACAAATGGCTGAAAGCTAACTAACTAACAGAGTGATCACAGTTACTTTAGATGGGATGTGGCTACAGACCTCTACTGTATGCAGTGCTGGTTGAGTATTTGTGCCTGAAGGCCAGTTAAAGATTACTGATATGAGTCACACTGCTCACAGCAGCCCACTCTCTCTCCCTCCCTCCCAAACGCTCGTTCTCTTTCCATCCCTACGCTGTTCCTCAGTTCAGGAGGGCCTGGGGGTCTCCATGGTAACAGGATTCATGTGAGTTCAGTCAGTGGAGTACAGAAGAGCACAGAGAGAGGGACGGGAGAGTTGTAAATGTGAAGAGAACTCAAACGGATCAAAGAGAGAGAGAGTAGGAACAGGTGATGAACACACAGGTCGTCAAAAAAGACAGAGGTGCCTACATACATCAGAAGGCATTTCAAATTCATGAAGCTACTCTCGTAGGTCACAGCTGTCATTTACTGACGTCAGCTAAAACAAAACAAAACAAAACATCTCAAGGGTCTTGCTGCCCACACAATGGTCATGTTGACTTAAAAGAAGAGGCCATTTATGAAAGCAATGCGAGGCCCCATTTTGAAAATCACAGTTTTTCTAAGCATGCATACTTTTGCACACACACACTCCAGTCCCACTGAATGAAGCTGATTAAAGTATTTTTTATGAGGCAGAGAAGAACTACTGCAAATAATGTAAAAAGCACTGTTTTCATCGACATAAGAAGGTTTCTGCCTCGCAGTACAAATAAAAAGGCAATTGTGATAAAAAATAAAAAAATAGATATTTTTGTCCTACCATTGAAAAGTTTGGGGTCAGTATTACCGGTATATATATTTTTAAGGACATTAATACTTTTACTCATCAAGGAAACCTTGATAAAAAATGACAGTAAAGAGATTTATAATATTACAAAAGATTTCCATTTCAAACAAATGCTGTTCTTTTTAACTTTCTGTTCATCAAAAAGTCCTGAAAAAATGTATCTACAAAAATATTAGGCAACACAACTATTTTCAACATTGATAATAAGAAGAAATGTTTCTTGAGCACCAAATCATCATATTAGAATAATTTCTAGATCATTTGAAGGATCATGTGACACTGAAGACTGGAGTAATGATGCTGAAAATTCAGCTTTGCACCACAGCAATAAATTACATTTGAACAGTTTTTAAATTGTAATAATATTCCACAATATTACTGTTTTTACTTTATTTTTGATCAAATAAATGCTTGGTCTTAGTGAGTCTTGGTGAGCATAAGACTTCTTTAAAAAAATAAAATAAAAAAAATGATTACAGACTCCAAACATTTAAATGGTAGTGTATGTTTTTCATTTTTTAAATCTCACTACACTATGCCACTGCATTTTAGCTAAGAGGTTTTCAGCCTTTGCAGAACCGGTGTCCACAATACAGCTCAATTCAAAGACATACACAATAAAAAAAGGAAAATTTTCTTAGTAAAACATTTTAATTAAAAAACAAAAAAAACAACATTTTTTTGCATGTTAAAGGATGGCGGCGACGGCAACAATACTACAGCGAGAATAAAAGTTACACCTTCTTTCTTTTGGGCGGTGTTATGCAAATCTTCCCACATCGTGACGTAGATATGTGGGGGCGTGTTAGAACGAGACGTTTTAGGTAGGCGTGGCTGACTCTTAACTTTTATAAAGAATATCTCTTTGGATTTGAGACTTTAGTCTTTGCAACTTTACAGATCTTCTTTATGCACCAAGAGCTTGTAACACTCCAAAGAGAAAGGAAAAATTGAAATCGCATCATATGACCCCTTTAAATAAAAACTAGAGTGCAGTTTAGAGCCAGTGACATACAGCCAGTCTTGTATATAACCAACTACCTTCACCTGGGATGATTAAGAAATATATATGATTATAATTTATGAGAAAATGATGACAGAATTTTCATTTCCTTTGGACAAAACCCAGGCTTGGAGCTGGAGGCTGATTCACCACCACCTGAAACAGCTGCTGTTGCTCTGACCTTGGGAGGCACAGTCACATCCAAGCTCTGATCACTGACTGAGACAGCTGATGGTGACGCCGGGGCCCCGGAGGCTGGCGTCACAAGGGTGTTTGTGCTGACTTACTCTCCCTGAAGGACATTTAGTGGGGTGGTGACACCAACCTCTAGTGTGGCATCTGGAAACGCTGGTACTCTACTCTCAGTGAGGTGCTGACACAGATAGCGCTATCCCTAAATGACGATTAGCACTGCTAATAGCGCTTCACACTCTGGGAAACGAATGCAGGAAGTCCCAAAACACAGTGAGACTGAACATCAGTGTAACGAGCAGCCGGAGAGACTCCTGCTCATTAGCGATGGTTAAAAGCTTTCGGCTCCTCCACAGCAGCTGTGAGTCAGAGCTGCATATGAAACGGCTCCACATGGTGTGCTGATCTACCGAAGATGGCCAGTAATTTTTAATTTATCAGAAGTGGCAGGAAATCAGAGGTTTCAGTCAATTTCGTCATCAGCACTTAAATGTACTACAATGAAACAGCCAGAAGCAACAACTGAATACAAAAGGATAATTTCTCTGCCTTTTTTTTGCCGTCGATGTGCGTGCTTTGGTTTCGTCTCTGCTATATTTGGAAACTTGTAGGTTGTAAGAACATTTCAGGAGCAACCCAGATCTAATTCAGTCGTTTATGTCCTAAAGTCTGACTCACCTTGCACACAAAACTTGAGCTCCTTGGCATCGGTGACAGTGCTGCCAGTCATTCTCTCTGGTACTTTCTTACTCATGCGATTGTAATTCCGTCTTTTCTTGGTCTCGCCCCACAGGTTGGAGCCCCCGTGCATGCTGGGAATATTGAGAACAGCGATACCCTCCAGAGACGTGCTGCTGAGATCCAAAATGATGCCATCACACTAGGACACATAGAGAAAAACAAAAAAATGTTGTAAAATACACTTATACACACATTTCTTTGGAAAAGAGCCTTTTATGTTCGCCATATTTTATTTTCTTCTAACATCATAAATGTCTTTGCTGTCACTTTTGATCAATTTAATGCATTCTTGCTGAATAAAAGTATCAATATCTATACAAAAAATGTAAATGGCCCCAAAATATTGAATGGTAATGTAAACTGTATAAAAAAGAGTGACAAAGCACTTGAAGCATTATAAACTGCATTCATGTACTTAACTATTAGGAGTGGTGCATCAATAGCAATCGCATTCCAGACACGAGAGAAGTGAAACTAATCTAAAAATGCCTGCGGGCGATCCAAAAATAGAAATGCTGTACAGTATTGTATGATGTCACAGACCACCCTGAATCAAACCAAGGGCGTCAGTACAGTGGAAAAGTACACAAACTTCAAAAGACAAATGCTGACATGTTTACGACATAATGAGACGCCTCGATCCGTGTGAGATCCCACACAAGAGTGGGAGAAAGAAGCTTTCTTTTTCCTAAAGCAAATTCCTCAGCTGCTGATGTTTTCATAGCTCTTCTAATTTCATAACCGTTGTGAAACATAACCCTCTTCGGTCTGGATCAAAGTTAGTTTACTAAGCAGCCATGTTGGTAATGCGGCCAATTGTAATTTTGAAAACTTTTTTTTTTGTAAGTAATAGGCATTCAAGTACAGCTTTTATCTACTTGGGTGCAGAAAAATGACATCATGTTTATGCTTTAATAATAACTATCAAGTCAGTACTAATAAAAATAAACACTCATACATTCTTTGAAAAAGATGATTGCTTCTTTTAACTGAAAGGCATTTTACAATTTCAACGAATCCTTTTTCACAAGTGGTTTGTCTTTGCCACCTTGTAATGTCTCTGTCTGGATTAAATATCAAGCACTTTAGTAAAGAATAAATCTTCATTGTCATTGAAACTCATTGCATTCATTATGTACGTCAAACCACAAGCACAAACTGGCCAGTGTGAAACTTTGACATGCTGGGAACGCTGTCAACAGAGGTCGTCTACCACTGTTTGCTTTCAGATAGACGTTCTGACATGTTCCTTCAACGCTGACTGCGTAAGAGCAGCCTGAGGTTTACTGTAGATACTGTAGCCAGCTGCATTAATGAATCACAGTTTGTTGAAGGAAGTATTCAGTATTCAAGTATTCACTGACCATATACACAGTCAAAAGACTGTGAATGTGTCTGTATATAATTACAACATTTGCTGTCAAGTAAAACAGGGCACTGTTGAGGATAAATGTCCTGAACTCACCTCCACCTCAATGGATTCGTTCAGCTTTTTACAAGTGGCTGAGATGGTCTCTGTGGTGCCAAATTCAAAGTACCACAACTTGTTTTTCATCCTGAGGAGAGAGAACAAAAATAATTAGAAGTTAAACTAATACATTTATTTAAATTTTCATTTTTGGTTGTGATGTTATGAAGAAAGCTCATGAAAAACAATTAGGTTATGCATAAATAATTGATCTTTTGTGGTTCTGATCAATCAGTAATCTAAAAACCAGCTGTAATGTATTTACTTATTACAAACCTGAAATGCTAACATGGCAAAAAAAAGTGGTGAGGATCCTGTCGTAAATGACACCTAGGTGACTAAATGTTTTAAGATGAACTCAGAGGAGTAACTGACAAATGAAAAGTAATGTTCAACAGGATTTAAAATGCCACATCTCAAGCTCAGTCATAATGAGAAAAAAATGATGACTCAGTGTGCAGCTGCTCTATCATTGGAACAACAAACAAGTTTGCGTTTACACACCCCGATGTTAATGCTGGCGTGAAAATAAATATTATGGGATGAACAGAGCCTGGCTGTCAACGGATTAAACAGACAACTGCTCTCAGATCTAACTTTAAACATAAAACTTCCAAAAGTACCTAATTTGCAACAACACATAACATGGATTTACAAAAATTGTGTTTTTGTTTAGTTTAGTAGCTGAATCATGATTTACGGCATCAAATTTACAATTTAATTAGCCAAGGAAAGCATACAGAACGCTATGATGGTAAATCTACCATCAATTTACACTATACCACTCAAAAGTTTGGGGTCAGTAAGATTTTGATGTTTAAGAAATGATCAATTATTCAGTTAGGACACATTAAATTGATCAAAACTGACATTAAAACATTTAGAATGTTTAAAAAAGATTTTTAATAAATGCTGTTCTTTTAAACTTTGACAACCGTGATGATAACGTTTTCTAATGTTTATTTTTTTAATGTTTTATGTGATAAGAAATGTTTCTTGAGCAGCAAATCAGCATATTAGAATGATTTCTAAAGGATCATGTGACATTGAAGACTGAAGTAATGCCTGCTGAAAATACAGCTTTGCATCACAGGAATAAATTACATTTGAAAATATATTAAAACAGAAAACAGTTATTTTAAATTGTAAAAGTATATCACAATATTACTGTTTTTATTGTATTTAAAAAAAAAAAATCTAATTAATGCAGCCTTAGTCAGCATAAAATTCAAAAAGATTACAAAATCTTTCCAACCCTAAACTTTTAAACATTATAGTGCATTTGTTACTTAGAAAAGTCTAACTCTGTCACATTAATTCGAATGAAACAAAATGGTATGAGGTGTGCTTTAACATGACTCTGTCTGTCTCATCTTACCCATTACAATCTTTGCTTATTCTTATTGCCAGTTCATTTAGTCACCTTCTGCCCTTTCCCTGGCCTTCTGAAATATTGATACGCTACAAGGAAAGCCGAGGCAGACAGGTGTGAGAGGACATGAGTGACAGTGATCTTGGCCTCAGCTTCCATGGAGAAACCAGAGCCACCATCTGCAACCTGAGCGCAATCTGACATTAACACTGAGAGGAGCCAGCTGAGGACAACAGACACTGCCAATATCAAGGGTAGGACTTATCTATGATGAAGACCTTCTGCTTCAGCTCAGTGCATATAAGAGCTCAAAAAAATAAACAAATGACTTTATATAACCCTATCGATTCTCTGTCTACTGTAAATGTGTTGCATTTTCACTTTGGTTACGAAACAGGGCAATTTACACTCATCAGATGGTGACAACCAGTGACAAGGCCCTGCTGATAATGACAACACTATTGTTTGCATAATAGACAACATGCAATGGGGGCTTCTCCAGGCCCACAAGGGATGGACACAGAGCAAACATCAGTATCAACTATATAAAGCATGTAATCCGCTGAGGTACAGGATACAAGAGCCACAAGTGTAAGTGAAGTCTGACATCAACTACTGATGGCAACATGCTTATGAATCTATAAAATTCAAGATTGTTTTTATATATTTGACAAGTCAAAAAAAAGTGCACTGTAAAAATATTTTTCGAAGTTGAAAATAAAGATGTTGAAGTACAGTTTACAAGAAAATACATTTAATTTTTTTCTACTTCATTTTTATTTCAAATTTCATGTTTCATTTCATGTGTTACTTGCTGGTTCATTGTAATTGTTTGTGAAATTTACTAGCTATTTCTGAGTGAAAAATGTTTTTAGACTATCTTTTTTTGCAGTGTGCTTTGACACTTAATTTTTAAAGTCAAATTATGCAAATGCATCCTAAAGAA
>NW_015536463.1:152302-188372 GCF_001515605.1 Sinocyclocheilus anshuiensis | reverse complement strand
TGCAAAAACATCCTAAAAAAAAAAAAAAAAAAAAAAAAAAAAAATCAGACAACCTAAGCCAGCCATCAGAATCCTGGAATAAAGCATGCTATAAATGTAATTTTTTTTCCAGGTTTGAATACATAAAAACAGTGTTGTGGAAGCAATGTTGATTTTCCTCTTTCAGTCACAACAACTAAATAAACTAAATATTACTTATAAATAATATATATAATACATTTAATATTTAAACATATTTATTATGTATGTATTATTTTAAACATATTTATTATGTATGTATTATTTTAAACATATTTATTATGTATGTATTATTATTTATTAAACATTTAATACATATTTAATATTTGATATCAATTATTCAATATTTAATATACATAATATTAATATATACATGTATAATATATCACATATCATATAATTAGATCATGGGTTGGATGCAAAGAAACTCATGCGTTGCAACAAATGCATACAGTATCTCAAATGCATTACTGTAAATAATATAACAACAACAATACATATTTTAGAAAGACAGGTATTTTAGAGTGGGAACATAAACATAGCAATGTAGAGTTTTGTTGTGATATACCACACCTTGCTTGAAAAATCCGCTTGTTACTCAAAAAGCGACTTTTTTGAAAACAGATGAACCACTGTCACAAGTCGATAGCATTGCTACTGTTTCTTTAAAACTTTATTCTGTCGTCCTCTCCCTCAGTTTATACTCCAGCAACTTGCTACCTTCATTCTGTCATATTAAGAGATTATGAGCAGATTTGAGATCACAATTAGACCCACACTGCGATTTCAACAGGGTCAAGCTGCCTAACCTCATTAGCTAACTTCCATCTGAGAAGCTCTGGAAAAAACAATTAGCCATGGGTTTCTCTTTCCATTCCACCCCCAGTTTGATTCGGGGAAAAATGAAGTTCTGTTAGCAGCCTGCTAGAAAATTGTCTTCTGGGCTTTGGAGGAAGCTGCAAAGACTAAAGGCTTGCATCTTTGGCCATCCAACAAAAGTGAGCAATCAAACGGCATTAAGAGGTCGACTAGATTTAAAATGTCATGCTAAAATCCTCTTGACTAGAGTTGTGCTCAAAATCTGGATGTAGATGTTAAGGGTCAGCGAACCTTTAAATACAACCAACACATTCCTCAAACACAATCACAAATACACACCCTGCTGGTCATCGGCCCAGATAACCATCTCCCATAATCCCTTCAGAGACTGATGACTTTTTGACCTGCGAGCTCTCTGCCCCTGTATCACTGCACCAATCAGTCACAACGCAGCTCAGTCCTTACCCTGCTGATCGGGACTCGGATACAGCCTCTGACTGACAGCTCAAATGGGAGTGAGTTGGGGGTTAAAGATAAGATGTGATGAACCTCTTGTGATGGGAACAAGAGAAGAAAGACTTCAGTGTGAATATCCCCACTGTAATCTGGCAAGGCTGAGCATCATTTCAGACGGATCAATGTGACTCCTTTCCATCAGAACACTCTGAGCTCAGAACAGACTTTTGCAGTTGGGTCTTTCAATCTTTCTTTGTTGTTTCTGGAAAGCACTTTGTAAACACTTGCAAAAATACTAATAACAACAAAATTAATATTAATGGTCTGCTTCATATAATAATAATTTATATTATAATCATTAAATAATTCAATATATCAGACAGTTAATAATGTAACTATTATAATAACATAACATTTAAATAATCTTATTATTTAAACATCTCTTATCATATTTCTGGATCTGACTATTCATTTCTGAAAAGCACCTTGCTTTGTGACACACTGTAGGCAATGTTGTTAATGTTTTAATAATAATAATAATAATAATAATAATAATAATAGTGATATTGCTATTATTATTACTACTACTAAATTTAAATAATCTTATTATTTAAACATCTCTAATCATATTTCTGGATCTGACTATTAATTTCAGAAAAGCACTTTGTAGGCAATGTTGTAAAATGTTTTAATAATAATAATAATAATAATAATAATAATAGTGATATTGTTATTACTACTACTACTACTACTACTATTATTATTATTATTATTATTATTAATAATAATATAACTTGACAATATCCAATAAAGATACTAGTGCAAATTTTGTCAGGCATGTTCTTTTTTATTATTATATCCATTATTGCCGATAACCTCTGTTCTGATTAAATAAAATTGATAATGATAATTATAATTATTACAAATAATAATAATAATAGTAATAATAATTATTATTATTAATAATAATATTTTTGATAATTTGACATCATTCATAAGATGCTACAACACAAAATATAATAATAATAATAATAATAATAATCTTTGAATTGCAGACATATTCTTCATTATTAGTCAGTTTGTTAATCTGACTAGTCACTTCTGGAAAGCACTTTGTGAACAAAGTTTAAGTTGTATAAAATGACATTGACATTGATAATGATGATGATGATAATAATCATAATAATAATTATTATTATATTAATTTGACAACATCAAAATATTATATAAATTTTGATGGGGACAAATGATTGTTTTTATAGCAGTTAATCTTCAGCTAACTCTATGACTCTGTGGTCTGATTCCAGATAGCAGTCTGCCTGTGACCTGCTCCACAGCAAGGGTGTGTGTGTGTGTGTGTGTGGGAAGGAGGGTCAGGGCAGGGGGTAGGTTCTGTCGGGCTGCTCTATTGGCAGCAGCCAGAGAAAGTGAGGAAGGGAAGCATATATTTATTCCTCCCCACCATGGGCATAGAGCAGCAGGGAACAACAGGTTCCAGAACACAGCCACGCTGGGTTTCTGCTGAGTCCCGGCACACACACATATGTGCACGCGGAGGGATTTGCGCACACACACACCCACGCACACATACGGTCCTTGCACTAAAATACACAATGAATTGGTCAACGCACACACACATCCTTACTCACATAGACATAACCTAGACACCTTCTTAGGGGTTATGAAACACATGCTCACATGCTGAGCAGACAGACGGCAGCTTGGGTCAGGACCATTTTTGGCCTTTTCCTCTGTTGGTCACGTGATCGGAGGAGGTGTCGCAGCAGTACAGTCTCATCTCATGACATTTATTACGTTAATCAACTAATTTAACCAGGGAAGAAAAAGTTGATTGGAGGCTGGTGGGGATAAATTCAAGAAAGAGGTCTTCTTTCTATTCATTCAATAATATCTTCATTTCTATCAAGTATAACATAATGCAGGATTTATGTCCAACTTAAAACCAATGACATTAAACAATCAAAATCTCTGCTATAAAGACCTGATATATTTGAATTGAAAACTGACAGAGTAATTCTTACAGAAGTAGTTCACCCAAAAATTAAAGTCTTTCATAATATTTGTAAAGGGTTTGCAAAGAACACAAGTGTAAAAGATAAAAAAGATAAAATAAAAAAGATAAAAAATATAAAAACGTTTAACCGCAGGACAAATGAACAGCCATAGCAGACAAATGTCTTTCAGAGCGCAGCCGTTAATGGCATGTTTAATGCCATATTTGATTTTTATGGTGCAAATGACATGCTGCAGAGTAAAAAGGGACGTTTACCTGACCTCAAATAGCCCAGAGTGAAAAAGCCCAATGCTTTTCACAGATCAATGTGAAAATACAGTAGTCGAACTGCATGCTGAGTTACACGCTGATGATCCATCAATGGCTTTTTGAGGCAGAAATAAATGCATTTTAATGCACCCCCACCCCTCACTGACTGCCGCATACAAAGCGTTATCATACTGTAATTGTGAAGCATTCATTCAGTCAAGTTCAAATCTTTATTGAGATGAATAATGCAGCTAAGGTGTTTCACAAATTTTACCATGATAACTACAGTAGAGATTTTATGGTGGGTGCCAATACTAAATAAAGAGATGACAAGTCTTCGAGATATATAATAATATTATTTAGGGATATTATATGTGGAAAAAAATTTACTTTAAACACATAATAACAATTATATGAGATCACCTTAAAGCAATAGTTTACCCAAAAATGAAAATTCTGTTGTCATTTTTTGACCTTTGTTCATCTTCGGAACACAAATTGTTTTGTTTTCTTTGCGCACAAAAAGTATTCTCGTAGCTTCATAAAATTACAGTTGAACCACTGAAGTCACATGGACTATTTTAATATCTTTACTACCTTTCTGTGCCTTGAACGTGTCAGTTGTGTTGCTGTCTATGCAGGGTCAGAAAGCTCTCAGATTTCATCAGAAATATCTTAATTTGTGTTCCGAAGATGAATGAAAGTCTTACCTGTTCGGAACGACATGAGGGTGAGTAATTAATAACAGAACTTTAATTTTTGAACGGTGAACTGTCCCTTTAAAAAACATTACAGATAATTTTTTAGTCCATATTTTTCAACTGACGGTTCTGGCTAATACCAATGACCATATTCTTAACATTCATTAAAGTAATCAATGTTGAATTTTTATTTTCTTTTATAGTAGATTTTTTATTCTTTTCATCATTACTGCAATCTTACTTTTTCTGTAGCTTTTTCTATCTTGCATTTAAACAGTTAAGCCAATAGACTAATTTGAAATTAGTCTTCAACAGAAAACATTGCGAAAGCAAAGGAATAAAGTGTGGGAATGTAATCCACCATGATATTAGGGGAAACAAGATCCCCCCATGAACACTGTGTTCAGCCCTGCCTCTCATCTTCTTGCCATTGTTTGCTTGAGAAACTGACTGTCCACAGAGCTGTCATTGTTATTTTAATCGAAAAGACAAAGGCATCTCAGAGGGTTTTTTTCTTTTCTATGGGGCAATTTGACACCTCTTAATCCAAAACTTCCTCTGGCTGCCCCGTTGGGAGGAGCGGACACAGAGGCTCGGGTCCATTGTGCATTCGTGGTCATTAGCACCTGGGCTGCGGGTTCCCTGATGCAGATCACTGAGCGCCGATGCGAGAGAAGTCACATGTATTCCCCCCTGTGTATCACACGTCACTGTGGGAATACGTGTGGATGTTAACACACGCATGCACATATAAACACACCTGAATGGAATTTGCATTCAATTTTAATGCGGATTTTGCATCATTATGCTGCTCCGAGTGCCAGTTAAAACTAAAAGCACTGTTTTCATAGGAGTGAAGTATAACAGGTGGACTGAAACATGTCACATAAACAGGTTCGATGAGGATAAACTCCATGGCAACCATCATTTATGTACCATCTGGTGGCACGCTGCCTCTGAGAGTGCGTTCTCAAATCCTAAAAACACTGAACGCATCCCTCATTAGAAAGCCATAGATTGGCAGATGCACTGGCTGGCTATTCTAAATCTGCAGAACAAAGCAAAGCAGATAAAGCATTTGGTTTGGCACTGTTTTATATTGTGTTTCTGGGTGACTCACTCTGGGATTAAACACTGAATGATTTAAATGGGCTGAGGACATAATTCCATTTATTCTTATTTTGGACTCTCCGTCTGTCAGTCATTTAAAGATAAATTGCAAATGAGTCACATTTGACTGAAACTTGCAACTGCAAACCCCGCATTGTGGAGAAACCACAGGATGTTTGGCATCGCACTGTAACGCTTTTAATGCGCTGTGGAAATCTAGGTGCATGAATTATGAACGACTGAAACATTAACTAGTTAATTCAGCCAGGCAGGTTCCATAATTCAGATCGTGTATGAGTCATTAGGGACTTATTTTTAAAAGTTATTAAAAAAGCTGTGCTGCCGTGACAGGTTCTCACTCTAATATGGAAAACCGTGTGACGGTGGTTGTCATCCATCTTTATATAATCCCAGCATCCAGCGTTTTACAGCAGAGCTCTGTATACAGGACATCATACCGTATATATGACCTCGGTACATGTCACTGCCACTCAAACACTTCTTGTGGAACAGTTTTACAGATTTAAATTCTAACATGAATTTAAAGAGCGAATAATCATTTTATGCATTATACCAAATGCATTATACAACAGTTAGTTCTGGTCCTTTAATCTGATTGGCGCTCCAAGGGTGAGCACAGGGATTCTTCACTATTTGTTTCGACTGAAAGCTTGCCTGCAAACATGCCATGACCACAGACAGGTGCTGTGATACAAACAGCAGGGATACACTAATTTTAAAGTTCTGGCTGATATTCATAAGATATTTATGATAATATTTTCATGTTACGGCTGATAACCAAAAAATGAGGAACAATAAAATTCAATATTGATTTATATAGATAACTTAAAAAAGGTACCAACATACATACTTTGAGCTAAAATACAGTAACAGTATGATTACAATTAATGAAACTGTAATACGTACAGATTGAAAAATACAGTGTGATTTAAAAAATTGTAAATATTTTTTTTCTATTTAAATAAGTTTTCAAAAGCAATTAATTCCTGTGATTCTAAAGCAGACATTACTCCAGTCTTCAGTATCAAATAATTATATGCAGTATCAAAAAAAAAAAAAATCATTTGAATATGCTGATTTGCTGCTTAAGAAACATTTATTATTACGTATTACTCATCACCAATTTTGAAAAAAATTGTGCTGCTTAATATTTTTGTGGCCTTGTTTTATATTTGTCAGGATTCTTAAATTAATCAAATGTTCAAAAGAACAGCATTTATTTGAAATGGAACTCTTTTGTAACATTATAAATGCCTATACAGTTACTACAAATACTTGTGTATTTCATTTAATGTATCCTTTCTGAATGAATATATTACGATCAACATACTACCCCCCATAATATCATTATATAAAAATAATAATCAAACAATAAATCTTACTCTTCCCAAACTTTGAAACAGCAGTGTGTGTGCATGTGCACACACACACATTTATAACATTTATAAAATATATAAAAATTATATATTACATAATGAGTGGAAGACTGCTTGTCCAATCAACATCAGATTATGCAACCAATAACTAAATCTCAATATTTCTGCTGCCTTATTGAGTTGAATGTCATGGAATGAATGGCAACCTAAAATGCCTGGAGTCTTACCAAGCAGGACCAATGACGCTTAACAAAAAACTGCATTTTTTCAGAGTACTTTGTGGCCAAGGGCTACACAGACTTTTTACAGCATTTCTCATCCAAGAGAATAGAGAACAGTAGAGCAGACTTGAAAGAGATCCACATCAAAGGGAGCTCAGAACGGCTACTGTAAAGTGCACCAGAGGCTTTGAGGGACTGTTCCTTAAGATAAAACATCATATTTTATGGAGCTGTTAGAGCTGACCCAAAGTGCTGTTCTAGGGTCAGTTTTAGCAGTTACCCTTTTATTGCTGGAAGACCGATGGAGGCTTATTGTATGCTACAAATTTCTTTTAGCAATGATGATTTCACTGCTATCCTTTCTCATGCTGAATTGCCTCGCAAACGTCATCCTGATCCATTCTACCTGCTCAACTCTCCTCCTTACTTCAAATGATCCAACTGAGTGGAGATAATAGTAGAGGGTCCAAATTAGACTATATAATTTCTACTTTACCACTCTAAATGGCCTTCTCTAAAGGATACATGACCGGTTTACTTTCCACTGCTGAAGCAGGGAGGTGTTGCATAACATTTCATTAAGAAACTCCATTCAAACTGACTCTACTCGAGCTAGCAAATAAATTGAAACAGTCAGCCGCTCGCCATTGCGATAGACCTGACATAAACACAGGCAGCTTGAAGAGCGCTGATTCATCAGGGTTTTTTGTTTTTGGCCCTAAAAAGAAGTATTTTTTCGAAGGTCAAATCATAAAACTTCAATTTGAAAGGATTTTGATCTCTGGACACAAAAATTGATAGAGAAAAAGTTTGTTTATATTCATGCCAAGTGTAAATGTATGTTTAGACCAACAAAGTCAAGGATGTTAAAATATGAAAAGAGTGGCTGCTTCTGATTCAGTAAAGTGAAACTTCACTTGAAAAGACCAACATTTTGGTTCAGTGAGTATTCAGTGTGGGCAGGGCCATGTGGCTTGACTCAGCAGAAACAGAAACCAATGTGGCTTGCTCATAATTTACCATGGCTGGTTTAAACAGAACCTAGGTTTTAGTAAAGGTTTTAGTGCCTTCTCAGATGTTACATTGTAACGTCTTTTCTTCTCACTTGCATCATTCATATGCATCTGTTTTTCTTTTCTTTTTTTCCATTTGTCTTTTCTCCATATACTCATTCATGAATGCATGTTCTCTCACCTGCTGTTAAACTTCTCTGGATGTTTCTCCCTCATCAAGTGGAAGCGATGTGCTATGGATGCGTCCTGAAAAGTGAAACAGAAAAAAAGGGAAAGACAAGTTAAATGCCTCTCTTAGGTTAACATATAAAACAGTGTTTTAAGTCTCTGGCTAATGAGCTACAGACTCTTGTCACTTGTCTGAAGGAGTGCACATCCTAAATCAAGTGTTCAGGGCTGAGATGAAACAGCACCCCTGGACCAAACATAACAGCCATAAAGCTGCTCAGACAAGACCCAGACTATGTAGAGGTGTGGACAAAAAAACAATAACATACCAACATTTGATTTTCTCTCCATGACTACTTTTGTGATCACCCTCACAGGAAACACTCATGCTGGGGTGCTCCTCAAATTTAGGTAGTTTTTTTTTTCTACATCTGATTTATTTGATGGCTTAAATCAATGTTTCTTTGTTCACAAATCAACTTTGTATAATACAGTAATACAGAAAATTGACACTTCACTGCACTTGAATCAAGTGGGATCAATTATATTAGTTCAGTTCTTTGTTTATTTGGAAGGGTTCCTAATAATCTAACTGCATTTCAGGACACTTGTTTAAAAAAAAAAAAAAAGTGTTTCCTAGAAAAGCATACACACAACATTCTATAAAAAATATTCGATGAAAAGGGCGAGTAAAGTAGCTCCCTAACAGTGAGCTCTGCTTTTAAGTATAATTGAGGTTAAATGGTGCAATTTGAGCGCACAGGGGTTCCAAGTGTATGTACTGTACTACTGTTCAAAAGTTTGGGGTCAGTGTTTTTATTTATTTATTTACTTATTTGTACTATTACTGAGTAAAGATGACTTAAACTGATCAAAAGTGAAACTTTGAAATTGTTACAAAAAAAAAGTATTTCAAATAAATGCTGTTTTTTTTAAATTTTCAATTCATCAAAGAGTCTTGCAAACACGTATCAAGGTTTCCACAAACATATTAACCACCACAACTGTTTTCAAAATTGATAATAATTAAAACAACTTACTGACCTCACACTTTTGGATGGCAGTGTACATTTCAACTAAAAAATAAGAATTAAAAATAATTACATTTTAGGAATTATAATCAAATCATAATCTAAATATATTTCTATTTTTAAGTCTTTATTTTTCTATTTTATGCCAAAATATCTCACAAAAATAGATGAATACTGCACAAGTCTGCAAATCAAATTTCAATACGAATTTTAAAACACACCAGTCATGCGACCTTCATCAGGCATAAACAATCAGGCATTATGATTATTTTTCCTATTATATCTAATAGGAAAAATGTTCCATCATTTGAACATAATACCATAAAGTGTTAAAGTGGAAACCTTACAACTTGGCTCATTGAGTTTATAGACTGATGATTTCAAATTGGTGCTAGAGAGATGATTTTCTCTCTGGTGCAGTAAAAATAGCCATCCCTAGAAAAGGAGAGCTTCTGAGGTATTAACAGGTCCCTGTTTCACATCATGAGCTCATGTGCAATGGGGGAAGGCTCTGCTTGTCAGCTCTGTTGCTGTGGCCTGAGGGGAAGATGATCGTGCAGATAGGCCTGCTGGACAAAGTACACAATCCTGGAAATGGGGCTACAGCACTAGAACACCAGAAGAGGATGGGGGTGGGGGGTGGGGGATGAAAGAAGATGATTCTGAAGACCAGAAAAATGAACAGTCAGACAAAGACAAGAGACAACAAAGCTTTTATAGCAGTAGTGTGCCCTTCATCAGACCCATCCGTTAACACAAAAATTCCAGGGATTTTCTGCTACAACTCCAGACATATTCCTGGAAGCAAATACTTCTGTCAGATGAAAACATAGGTTGATGGTAAATCAACTGCCTCAAACAAGTACTGAAAAAAAAAAGTATCCCACAATGCTCATCGAATATTCACGAGTATTAATTTATACATTTTTATGTTAGCATTAAAATAATGTAGGGTCATGACGTCAATTTAAATCAATGATCTTATTCATTTTATTAATTCCAAGGGTAAATGTTTTCAATATTAGGGCAAATAAATAAAAAAATTATTGAAAAAACATATAAGATAATTTTTTTTTTTTTTTGGAATGCCATCATCATACATTATCTGCACTTGCTGTGGTTCAAAACTAAACTGAAAATAAAAACTACAATTATACAAATGCTATAAAAATATAATGTGGTTATCATCAACTAAAACTACAAAAACTATTATTAAAAAATATCTGTATTCAAATAAAATAAAATATAAATATAAAAATATATAGAAAAACTCTGTCCTTATTTGGATAGGACAGTTAATTGACAGGAAGTGAAGTGAGAGAGAGAAAGTGGGGCAGGACCGGAAGCGCAACACACTGCCACGAGGTTATCGGCGCCGACTAACAAGCCACACAGTTTGAGGTATCATTCGGCAGCACAAGATGGTGCAGGACAAGTTAAGCACCAAAGATCATTACTAGAATTTTGTTCAAATCACTAACCCTTGCCTTAGCAACCACTGTTTATTAAAAGCACTGCCATAATAGAAAAAAAATGTAGTTCTAAACACTTTTCTTAGTAAAATGACCACATCATCTACTTCAAAACCATTATCCTGTCAACCTGAACGATATGAAGTTCTGCCTGTGAGGACCTAATGGCAGCTGAGAGCATAAGTGATCAAACAGTGGGTTAAAAGCACCAGAGGTTGTTTGCTCTTGCAGCTCCAACCCAGAACGGAATCCACCCTCAGTCAAGCAGCCCTGATTAAAATCAAAGCAACAGTGCGCAAACAGAAGAACTAATTGATGAATCAGGTCTGCAACCGTAACTGATTATTTCTATATTTACACACGCACATGTAAAAGACAGAAGAGCTCAAAGCCACCACATCCTTCACTAGGCCCGAGCCTGAATACGTTCATACGCACACACGTAACACCTGTCTCAGAGTTTCACTGTATAATATAACGATGGATCCCGGCACTCTGCAGTGCTCACCGTGTCACAGACTCAGACAGGGAGGAAGTGTGCGACTGTGAGATTCTCAGGGTCTGATAGCTGCTGGCACGCCGATCAAGCTACGAGCGGACGATGCTACGTTAGCACCTGCGCTGGCTTCCTGCCCGTGCTTGCAGGTGCTGCAGCGCTCATATGGGAGAGGGTACAGGAAGTGTGGGGGGTTGGGGAGGCTGCATGGACTTGTATCCCTCACATATCCAAACCAATGCTATAATACTGATATTTAAAAATGTTCTATCACCTGCTGAGGTCTATGCACATCTGCTATTACTCAAGTCAGTTAAAATATAACAGAATTGACAATGTCTACATCACATTTTTCAATGCTCAGAAAGCCCTCGCAGGTGTTCCACAAACTGGCACGTGTGACATTGGAAGAGAACAGAATGCACTGTACTTCAATCACTGCGGTGAATACCATGACACAGAACGGGCACTGCACAATGCTACGCTTTAAAGAGTAACACAACTAATGCATGCCAGGAAGCTGTCCTCAAAAAGTACTGCTGCTATCCAAATGTGTTTTTATTTCCTTTTGTGGTCTGAGGCAATAGGACCTCATTAAATCCTCATTTTAAATTATAACAAACAACAAATAAACATTAAAGGGTTAGTTCACCCAAAAATGAAAATTAGGCTGTGTTTTACTCACCCTTGAGGCATCCTAGGTGAACAAAGGCCTCCTTATATCCATATTCAAAATGTAATAATCACTTTAATGTAGCTTGCGCTCACTGTTGTAAATGGAAGCAGTTCCGGGCGGATGATGTATGAGGCGCATGCGCCACTCAGAAGTGACGAACGCGGAAGCGCAGGGGAGAGATCAAAACAAAACAACGGTCACGAATTAGAAGTACAAAATGAGGATTTGTAAAGAAGAATGTCAGAGGATTTCGATATAAGCCAAGAGGAGACTGGTTTTCCTTTGCTAAATTAAGGAAACTTTGCTTCCTTTGCTCCTGTTAACAAACGTTGGTTTTCACAAGACTCACCGGCGCATGCACAATGCTGACCTCATACGTCATCCACCCTGAACTGCTTCCATGTACAACTGTTGGCGCAAGCTAGATTAAAGTGATTATTACGTTTTAAATATGGATATTTTTCTTACAAAAACGCATCGATTCGCTAAAGGAGGCCACCTAGGATGCCTCGGGGGTGAGTAAACACACACACACACTTACTCTTTCAAAAAACACTGTTTAGTATGTTTTTAAGCCTTTTGGTTTACAGATTAAAAACTTACATTTACATAACCTAAACGAAAATGACAAATGTTGCCTTGTCAACTAATTAAAATAAAGTAGGTTAAAGTAAAATGACTAGCACTAATACTGGAATATATATAAAAAATGACAAAAGCACATAATAAAATTACTAAAATTTCAAATGAAAATTTAAGGTCCACATACAGGTTAAATATGAAATACTACAAGTGTCTTTTTTTGTGTTTCATAGGAGATAAAAAAATCATACATGTGTGGAATAACACAAGGGGTTAATGATTATTTTTATTTCATTTTTAATTAGCGGTTCAAGCACGAAGTGCTGAAACCCTATTGTAAATGTAAGGATTTATTTATTTATTTAAATGTCTTTAAGATTCAAAACTGATTTAGTTTTCATTTTCTAATTAAGGTCCATATGCTGGTTAAAACTTTTTTAAAAGTTTGGGGGAAAAAGGTTACATGGTCCACAGCTGTAATATTCCTGTATACATGGCATCACAACAATTTGAATAAACTCAGACATGAACATACTTTTCCTACTATTCTATTCTGGAAATACTAGACATGCTTGTCCTTGCAGTGCATTTTAATTTTATCAACTCATTAATTCTCATTCATGTCCAAACAACAGCGCACAAGAGTCATCAGGCTCTTAAATGTAGGCCATAATGTTTCATTTAATTTTTTTTTCCCCCAATAGCTTGACATTTCAAACTTACATGCATCTAATAATCTAATATTAGACAGAATAACCTTAGTTTGTGCACGCACATTTATAAATGAACGTCAAAACAGCCCTCATAGGCAAAGCTCTTGTTCAGTTTCACAGTTTCCCATCTGTATTGTATATTTTCAAAAGGTTTAGCTGCCCAGATACAAAAATCCTCTGGGGTGTTACATTATGATTCATCCCAAAACTGTGCGCTATGGGAGGACAGGGACACCATGTCCTCCACTAAGACATATCCTGTCCCTATGGAATGAAACTGCGGGCTTAACTGTTCTTGGCTCTGAATCTTAATCTGAATGGGCTAAAGGCTGTACATCATCTCAGAGTTTGTATCATGTACAGTTAGACGTCTTCTGCACACCAGTGGGCGAAGTTCAACAATTAATTCGGTCCAAAAACAAATATTGTCCTCCTGGGACGGTATCTATGGATGGGGTGAAGAAGTGAAGGGTATTAAGCGAGGTGATATTCAGGTCACCGTGATTGGTGTGTCCACACCGGGTTATTGTAGCACTGTACTGAGTCAGTGCCCATCTGTGCTCCTGTCAGCATGGCCGTGAGCACGTGCATATGGGACTTATGGTGAGAACGGGATGTGTTTGTGGATGTGTTTGTGGTAAAGTCCACATAAGAGTGGGAGTGAATCATGTGAATACTGTACAAATGCATCTCTAGAGCGCATGTGTGAGGTGAATGGAGAGGTGTGTCCTGTTTTCCTTCTATCTTTAAGACTGGCCAGGTGTCACTCAGCACGGCCATTCATTATGGTGGTAACCTGGTCTGATTCTGGCAGCCAAACACTTCCTGTCACTGATACTTCCCCTGACCTTCAGTCCGTGCCAGTATTATACCCCTCCAAACACACACACATGCAACACGCACAAACACACACACACATATACAGACTGACAGGCTCTAAAATAAACTCTTATCACATAGATAAGGTTGAAAGGTTGAATAAATCAAACAGTTGTTCGATTAGCTACCTATTGAACCGTCATGAGCACAGCTATATTACAATATGACAGAATAGACCCCTTTCACATTTCTGAAGTTCTCAGAAGCAGTAGTTTGACAACATTTCTACAGTTTTTCACACCATAAATCTAATAAGTGAGTGTTTGCAATACAACGGCTGAGTGAGTGATAGCACATTTAACTTTTCTGACCAACTGGGGCAATTTGTTGCATTTATCGTTCAACACTAGAAGTTTACCTAACTAAACTTCTTTAGTGGCGAACAAAACTATAAACTATATACTTTTTGTGCTCCCATTTGCCCTAATAGCAAAAGGAAAAATCCAAAATGGCATTAAGCATTTCTAAAAATAGATTATGTTGGTCAGAAGAGAGAAAGATGTCAAATTTGCTGTCACTCCCTCAGTCAGTGTATTACTAGATTTTACAGGGTTAATAACTGTGGAAATGCATCATTACAGTCTGTGAAAGGGTCCATTGAAACACAAAGGAAATATTCTCAAATGTAATCTTAATTAGCAGAAAGACTATTTAAAAATGAGTTGGACAGTGTGTCTTCAAAACGAAGCATAATAACTCGTACTGCTGTCCCAGAGCAGAACTGAATGTGTCACTGGAGATGAAGGTGTGCATGATACCACACCAGTGAGAACATGATGGCAGCAGGGCAGTTCTCCAAACACCATCACCAAAAGGAGGGTGAAGGCTCACACAGATAAGTTGTTGATGTCAAGAGAGGTGGTTCGATTTCATCTCCCAAGCCGAGAGGTGTACATGGAGAGACGTCTTAAATGGTTGCTGACGAGGTGTGTTTGCTGTCCTTAATTCCTCCTGAGGATTCTTTCCAGGGTGAACTGGATCACATAGCAGGATTGCAATGCCATGCTAAGATGTCTCAGAAATCAGATTCTCATGGATGTAAAGCACTGCCCTCCACTATCAACTGGTACTGTTTGGGGTGAAGGTTCATATAAAGAAGTCTATCATACCTGGAGAAAGTGTTTTCATTCATGTCAATGATAGCTGCCCAACTAGTGCACATTTTCCTAAAACATTTGTATGTTTGCAGCTTGTCTGTGCTCAGATTTGAGCTCTTCAGTGATTAGATAGGATTAGACAGCAAACAGCACCACTGCAATTAATAATGCATTTATTTGGTAGATCATTTTGATTTATTTAATTTGTTCCCTAGAAATCAAACCCCAAGACCTTGAAATTGCTAGAATCAAGCTCTACTAGGTGAGCTACAGAATAGAAGGTCTGTGTGGGATGAATTTTTCAGTCCCACTTTTGCAAGATTCTGTCCCGCTCCTGCCCGCAGCAGAGAGGAAGTGGTCGATGCAGATTTTTAGTTCCAGTCCGCTTTGGATCTCAAGTGCCAGACTTGTGCGTGTTGTATGTTAGCACCTTATTGCATTTGTTGCAGAAGGCAAAAGGAATGTGTTTTTCATTGCAGACACATATAATCAAAAACACAATAGATGAATAATGTGAATAACATTCTGTATCTTAAAAACATAAAAATAAATGTGAACAACTTCTATTTAATTTTTAGATATTTATATAAAAGATAATTATGTCTAACCTGTGATTTTTTTCTCCACATCAGTATCTTCCCTCCTGCATCCACACTCAGAAATTCAGTATGGGTATATCTCTCAAAGTTGATGCTTCAAAAACCACACAAAGCTAACATGACATAATCTATACAACCCAAGCTGATTAATCCATTCTAAAGCAAAACTGTAAGTATGTGTTAGAAAAATACTAATATTTTACATTTTTAAACTATAAACAATTGCTTCCAGGAAACTGTCAAATGCAGGTTCAAGAGTTCACACTTTAGATAAACGCCAACACACTGTAGTGTCGTCACAATATCAAATGTTTACTTCAATAAGATACCTGACTAAAATATCTCGATACTACTACTGAACCGATACTATAACAAAAACATAAAGCAACAGGAAAAGTAATTAAATTATAGATGACCCTCATGGAAATTATAGTTCATTATTTTATCTATTAATTTAAAAAAGCTCTCACTTGACCAGTGTGTTTATATCATGATACAGTCATTTTTGTTATTTTTATCTTTGTATTACTGTTATTATTAATAATAACAGTAGGGCTGCCCTCGACTAAAGATTTTTCTGGTCGACTAGTAGTCGTTCATTTTAAGCATTAGTCAACTATTAATCGCACGTTTATTAATAAACCATATAAATCATAATAATGAGCCTTTAATTACCTATAGCCTAATAAGCGCTGAAGCGCACGCAAAAAAATTTGCAATGTTTTGTTGTTTTTGTGAGTGCACACAAATAAACTTAGAGTGTTTACAGATTCGAAAGATGTATTACTCTTATCTGTATGAGCAAAAATGACGGAGTATTTTAAGAGCAAGTGAGCGCACCGGCGCCTCCATCTGTCATGCAGTGAGCTACTTTCACTACACTTCCACTTCCACACTCCACACAGACACTTGAATAGCACACGTTTCTCTAGGTTAACATTAGATTGAGCGGCCATGTTAAGTTGCTACTACATACATCTTTCAGATGAAAAGCCATATTGGAGGTCGATGAATGATAGGTGAGCGTTTGGATGTCCTGCCTGATGTACTATATTTCCATTGACCAGCCATTAACGATCTGCCCTTCACGGATTGCGTGACTACGCCACTTCCTGTGGATTTTTTTTCTGCGACTAAGCGACTAATTTTGGTCGACAAAGCCTCTTCTTGTCAACTAATGGTTAGCCGACTATTAGAGGGCAGCCCTAATTAACAGAGATGCAAGAAACAAACAAAAGAATAAATACAATAAAACAACAAAAAAAATAGATAAATTAAATAAACAGTGTTTTAGGTACAGCAGGACTATTTAACAGTTGTATTCAAGTAAGAGATAAAACAGACATTGAACAAAGTAATCAAAATGAAAAAGTAAAGCACTGCATAGTCTTAATTGTATGAATTAAACATTCATACACTGATACTTTTTAAAGCTATTAAATTTAGTCAGTCAAGATCAGTGCATGATTTTCTCTTTTTCTTTTGTTTTTTGATTAAGATTATTGATACAGACAGCAGCCGGAATATTAGCCTGCTGTCACTTTAAAAACTGGACTGATGTAATTTATTGATACACATGCGTTTTTTTTCCAACTGTTTACATTCAGTTCACTCATAAGACGAGCATAATTGTTTTTATACTTGTCCGTTAAAGTGCAATAAATGGTGAAAGATCTGAATTTGCGATAACTTATGCTGTCTGAGAGAGGCGGCTTTCAGTGCACGAGCATTGGGTGTGTGATAGCACATGAGTACCATTTTTAAAGACAGGGTATCACAATACCTTTTTAGTACTGGTATATCATACAACATTAGCATGACATAATGTCACATATAGTGATGCGTAAGCACAGAGGATTGTCACTTCTCACAAAAGTTTCACAATGTGCTTAAATCTTGTCCAGTAAGTGTGATTTTTGAAACGTCAACTTTGACGGTTCCTTAGTTAGCATTATGTGGACTCAAAGAGACAGTTGATGTTTCAAAAAATCTGTTTGTGTTCCACAAAAAAAGAAAGTCATATAGATCTGGAACAGCATCAGGATGAGTTAATGCTTCATTTTTGGTTGAACTATCCCTATATTATTTCTTTCCACATGGATATTAGTTAGCTAAAGAGAAAATGAGCTCTCTGAATGTCACAAATGATGAAATACATAACCCTGGTGATGGCGGCCTGAAAACCACAAACGCCATGGCAACCTCTATGGATAGTGACTGCAAAATGTTGAAGGCTGAAACAGCATTACTAATGATTACATCAGTGCATGAGTCATGGCACTGCTTTACTCAGGTGTCAGTGGCGCCCAATGCGGAGCCATCTGTCCTGTCCTCCTGGACTCGCAGCACCCTGTCCCTGTTCTCCAGTGCCATGCCACACTGCACCATACACCACAGCATCGTGATTTCAGACACCAAAGGCCCCCTACAATATTGCCTGCATCCTCAGAACAGTCCATCATACTGAAATCCAATCAACTGCATCCATCAAAGCATGCATTATTAGGTACTGTACTGCTATCATTCATTCATGAACAGTCAGTTATGATATGACAGAGTTTCATATCTGAAATAGTTTAAAGCAGAAGCCACTAGCACCACCAAACGTAATTACAGCAATGTCTGGATGTTTACACTTTTTAGAGATATTAAAGGGATAGTTCAATCAAAAATGAATACACTGTCATCATTTACTCACCCTCATGTTTCAAACCTGTATCACTTTTTTTTTCAATTGCAGAACACAAAAGAAGATATTTTGAATAATGTTTGGGTCCAAACTACATTGGATCCCACTGACTTTTATTGTATGGGCACATTTCTCGAAATATTTTAAAATACAAAGTCATACAGGTTTGGAACAACATGAGAGTGATTAAATGATGACAGAATGTTTAATTCTTTTAGTGAATTAACCCTTTAACCTACAACTGTCTATCTTTTAGTTTTCTCTGTATTTTTTAAATCCAAAAAAGAGACTACAACTTACAAAATATCCAACTCACCAGACAGTTTATAATATATTGCTGTCTTGTGAGAAGTAGCATTAGTGCCAAGCCACACAAGGACCCACATGGCACAGTCAGTCCACCCCCATCACAAGACTCAGGGTTCACAGTATAGGCCATTGTCCATTCACAGTCAGCACTCCTTCACGTTACCCAGCCTCTTCAAACCACCACACTGTATCATCAGATGGGCTGACACAAACCTGACCAGAACAAACAGCTGCGTCTTTGCAGTGTTTCTGTATTTGAATTGACACAAATGGTAACTCTTTAGTATAGGGACCAATTCTCACTATAAACTAGTTGCTTATTAGCATGCCTGTTATTAACATATTGGCTGTTCATTAGTACTAATAAAGCACATATTCTTCATGACCATATTCTACATCCTTAATCCTACCCAATACCTAAACTTAACAAGTGCCTTACTAACTATGAATAAGCAGCAAATTAGAAGTTTATTGAGGCAAAAGTGGTAGCCAATGGTTTGTTAATAGCAAGAATTGGACCTTAAACTAAAGTGTGACCACACAAACTTAATTATTTTAGAGCATATTATTTATCATAAATAGGTAAATAAGTCACAGGAATAAATTACATTTTAAAATATATCAAAATAGAAAACATTTCTTTTAAATTCTAACAATATTTTATAATACTACAGGTTTTACTGTATTTTTGATCAAATAAAAAGTGAGCATAAGAGACTTCTTTCAAAAACATTCATGTACATGAAGTATAAGGTACTGAAGTCTGCTAATCATTACATATGCATTATATATCCTATAGAGCTAGAATGCTAGATGTATTATTTGCACAATCCAACAACAATTTTTTTAAGGCTTCTACAACAATAACTCTTATGTGGTCCATGTCATTGGCTGATGAACACAGAGACAGCGGGACACTAAGCCGAGTTACATAACAGCCACGAAGTGGCGCATTCCTCCATGCCACCTTGCGTAAAAGCTTATATGTGCCTCCTGCCACTCTTCACACCCATTTCAACCAGGTCAGGTGGCCTGTTTCAGGTCGCATCACTATTTCTGGCCATTCTAAATGTGGCCTGACTACTTGGCACATTTCAGCGAGATAAAACAGCAGTCATCCAACACACCTGGGATTTGGCTGATTATAATAGAATATTGGACATTTTTCAGAAATGAAAGCAGACTTACTATTTATAGTGAGGGGTTCTAAAACCAGGACAGAAATTAATCATTAGCTAAACAAGGGGAGGACGACAGGCTCACGGAGACTCACCTGGCCCCTGTGTGGCCAGACTGTGCCAGCGAAAGAACAGAAATTCAGCCCGATCTGCAAATAACCTCATTGGCATTCACTCCTGCATCTTTGAATTTTGTTTTCCTCTCATTTTATTTGGGATCTTTTCAGCAACTTCTACGTCAGTAACTTATTACAGTAATAGAAAGTGACCATCTATCCATCTGGCAAAAACCACTTATTTATTTGTTATATAATCTGCCCCACAAGTTGGTATATAAAAAGAAGTAGAAAAGATTATGTAACTACTCTGTGAAAGGAAGATTTTTTTTGTCAAAAACAAACAAACATTGAATCGACATTTAACTGCTCTGATAATAAGTGCTTGATTATAGCAACAACATGGGATATAACATTTGAACAGAAGAGGGTTGCTAAGCAACTGTGTGTGAGAAGGAGAATTCTGTGCAATAATACACAGAGTCACAGGCATGACACTCTTTCAGACACAGTAAATCACATCAGCAAAGTTGGAACATGTTGTTGTTCCCCTGACAATTATAATGAATTCTAATGCTACATGAGAAAACAATGTTTAATTAATCACAAATTACTTTAAAGAGCAGTTTAGCCTTAGGCTTTGGTAAAAGTACACTCTCATAATGGGGAGTAAGAGATTTCGTCTGATGAATGAGTGTGGATAGAAGGAGGAGGTTTAATATAACGGCTCTTTCAGGAGTTCTGATGTTGAGTCTCTCTGAGCTGTAAGCATTTGTGTAAAAGTGTAGTATGTTCTCACCACTCCAATGGAGAAGTAGTTGTTCACTATGCTGTAGGGCACAGGGTCGCCCTTCTCCTCCTTATCGTCAGGGACAATGTCGATGTTCCAGCGGTCAAGCAACACTTCGGTGCTGTGCTCGATATCCCTGAGGAACTTGACCAGACTGCCTCCTTCATAGCCTGTCAATCACAACACAGACACTGCATGAACCTACATAACATATAAAGACGTGAACTGATGTGTGGATGTTGTTACTGTTGCAGCCTCACACATGAAGAAAAGCACAAAAGCTTCTCTTTATCTATGAACAAGAGTGTGCAAGTGTCTACACATAGAAAAGAAGAATAAAACAAGCACAATTCAACTTTTGTTCTACTTGTGACAATGAAAGACTCGCATTATCTCAAATCCAAGGATAACATGGCTTAATTAAAACTTCAGCACAGCAAGATCGAATGATTAAACTTGCCTAAGTAACACAATGCTGTGACAGTATAAAGCAGCCTTTTCTTTGACAAACGACAAGTTTATTCATTTCCAATGGAGAGTACTACAGAAGTTCTGACTATATATGTATACCAAATTTTCAGAAATTTGAGCTTCAGGTGTGCTAAAACAAGATGTGATGTATTCTAATCAAAACTATAAGATTGAGATGAGAATGACCAATGTTTTTCATAAAACATTATTCTTTAAATACTGTTTCTGTAAAATGGGCAGAAAATGTATGAAAATAATTTTATAATAATTTAGCCCTAGAAATCCTTCTATGCTTTTCTTTTAAGCATATTGGTTGTCATTTGTTTTGTGTGGATAGATTTGTAACTTCATTATTCATTCATTTTATATTGCTGAATAAGAGGAGGGTAATGGCTGTTTGAGGACCACAACATTCAAATTTTGTTTTGTATGTTTACACTACCGTTCAAAAGTTTGGGATCAGTAAGATTTTAATGCTTTTAAAGAAGTTTCTTATGCTCATCAAGGCTGTATCTATTTGATCAAAAATACAGAAAAAAAAATAATTTTGTGAAATATTGCTGCAATTTAAAACAACCGTTTTCTATTTTAATATACTTAAAAATATACTTTACTCCATTTATTAATTCACCATTTGTAAACTGATGTTTACTGTTAATTTTTTAGAAATATCAATAGCATTTGTATTAAAACTATAATCACTGAATGTAATCAAAAAAATCGAGAATCGAATCGAGAGCTTGCGTATCGAAATCGAATCGAATCGGGACATCTGAATCGACACCCAGCCCTATTTAATATACTTTAAAATATCATTTATTTCTGTGATGCAGTGCTGAATTTTCATCCGCCATTTCTCCAGTCTTCAGTGTCACATGATCCTTCAGAAATCATGCTGATTTATTATCAGTGTTGAAACTGTTGTGCTGCTTAATATTTTTTTGGGACCTGTGATACTTTTTTCAGGATTCTTTGATAAATAAAAAGATAAAAAGAACAGTGTTTATTCAAAATAGAAAATAGAATTTGTGTTACAATATACACTACTATTCAAACGTTTGGGGTCAGTAAATTTTAATGTAAAATTTTTTAAAAGTACTTTTTTTTTTCAGTAATGATATGTTAAATGGATAAAAAGTGATAGTAAAGACTTACATTGTTAGAAAATATTTCTATTTTGAATAAATGCTGTTCTTTATAACTTTTCATTAATCAAAGAATCAAAGAAAAATGTATCATAGGTTCCAAAAAAAATATTAAGCAGCAAATCAGTTTCAACGCTGATAATAAATCAGCATATTAGAATGATTTCTGAAGGATCATGTGACACTGAAAACTGGATCACAGAAATAAATTATATTTTAAAGTATATTAAAATAGCAAACCCATATTAGAAACTGCAAAAATATTTCACAATATTACTGTTTTTTCTGTATTTTTGATCAAATAAATACAGCCTTGAGCATAAGAGACTCCAAATCTTACTAATCCCAAACTTTTGAATGAAAGTGTACATTAAAAAAAAGACTAATTCAAATTGTCTACTGCATTACATCAAGGGGATGAACACCATGACCTGAGAGGATTTTGTCAATGCCTGGCAACCCTTCCAAATGACATGAAGGGATCCTTAGAAAGGTTCCCTGAGGTGATCGAACTGCAATTACTTCCTAATTGTAATGGGCAGGATACAGACTCTACTTATTATGTTGCCATCATAAGAAGCGGCATCTCTTAACGATGGCCGACATGCTGTGAGTCAGGGGGGTCCTGGCTCCCGCCTGGCAACCCAAGGAGTAAAATATCACATGTGTGATGACACCCAGGTGCTCACTCTGCCTTTCTGAACCAGACATGCAGACGCTTCCAGGTGAACGTTACATGAACGGATGCTCACATGGCACCTCTGCACTGACTACAGGTGCTACACGTGTTTCAAAGTCAATCAACTCGCATGGAGAAAAAAAAAACAGCCTACCATCCAAATGAAATTAAGAAGGCATTTATGCAAAACCTTACCTTTTTGCACAAACCACACACATGCTCACACAGGAAGCACTAATACGAGGCCAATTAATTCAGCAGCTTGTACAAGGCCATCCACACCTGCCTTAAAAGCAGATGCAGGCTCACTGATGCATATCATTCCATCATAACTACTGAATAAACCCACATATCTAATCAAGGACAAGCATATGTAATCACACAGGAATGAAACAGTGCAGGTCTCTTGTTGGCAAATGACTGGCAAGTCTATATATACTCAAAGAATAGTTTATTTATCTCTTGTTAAAAATGCCTCTAACACCTCTTAACAGTGTTGTTATTAACTAAAACTACTGAAAAATATTTTTGGTAATATAGCTAAAATAAAATGAAATATACATAATTATGTAAATACAGCTGAAAAAGCTCAGCTTATTTTAAATGAGAAAAGTTGCCTTGGTATCTAACTAAGATAAATAAGTTTAATGGGATAGTTCACCCAAAAATGAAAACTGTGTCGCCATTTACTCAACCTCAAGTTGTTCCTTACCTTTATGAGTTTCTTTACTCTGCTGAACACTAAAAAAGAATGCTGGTTGCTGGTATAGAAGTCAATGGCTACCAGCAACTGTTTGGTCAAACTGGCCCAGTACATTAATCAAGAGTTCTCCTTTTGCGCTGAAGACAAATGATGAGAGAATTTTCCTTTTTTGGATGGACTATCCCTTCAGGTTTTTACTGAAATTGGTTTAACTGGGCAAGTGCTTGTCACGGTCATCTGTATGATGAAGATTACAGTATCAAATTCCTGAATTCAAGTGTGGTCTCAACAAATCTTGCTCTTTCATTCATGTGACTGGAGCATTCAGCTAACTACGATCAAGTTTGATCATTACAGTCTGACCTTCTGTTGGGGGGTGTGCGTGGAAATGTTTAAAAGAAAGCAGTCTCAAAATCCTTTTGAAGGGTTTATACGGGATTGCGTTCAGATTCAAAGAATTCAAAGCCTAATCCCGAGTGGTTCCATGAAGGAAAGCCCTTTAAGTTTCATTTCAAAGGCCTTTAGTAATTTCCTCCAACTGCTGGTGGACAGTCTCTTATTTATTCCTCACCTCCACCCCAGCGCAGACAGCGAGCGAGGTCATTCCCGGTACCCAGCGGCAGGATTGCAACAGGCGGATGCCGAGCAAAATTGGCCTTATCTGTTGAGAAACAAAGAGAGCTGTTAAAGCTGCTGTGTGTCATTTTCATGTTAAAACACTCTCTATTATTCCAGTTTAATGTGCAGAGTTCCTTGAAAAGTGTAAACAATGGGGCTCTGTGGTGCTCAAAACATTGCACAGCGGCCTGATATAGCAACACTGGCTCAACATTTCACTGTATATTTGGGGTGGGACTATTTGTTTGGCTTAATAATGGAACATGGGGGAGTGTTAGAAAACAAAAAGGGGGGTCATTATCCTTTTAATTAGAATTTTTTTTAATTATTTCATTTTTTGTGGAAAAAAATGTAAATATGCATTATACCTTTATACCTCAAAAAGATAAATTTGTTTCAAAATATTTTCAACCCACATTAAAATATATTACTGTAAGTAAAAATAAATTTAAAGCACATATTTAACTTGGACATAAATTATGATTATATTTAATGGATTTGCATGTATGTACAATAATGTTCAAAAGTTTGAGGTTTTGAAAGAAATCTCTTATGCTCATCAAGGCTACTTTTATTTAATTAAAAATACAGTAATATTGTGAAATATTATTACAATTTAAAATATCATTTCTATTTTAACATATTATAAAACGTAATTTATTCCTGTGATGGCAAGGCTAAATTTTCAGCAGCCATTACTCCAGTCTTCAAGTGTCACATGATCATATCAAAATGATGATTTGGTGCCATCAATGTTGACTACAGTTGTACTGCTTTCAGGATTCTTCAATGAATAGAAAATTCAAAAGAACAGCATTTATTGGAAACAGATATCTTTTGTAAAACTACTTTTGATCAATTTAATGCATCCTTGCTGATTATAAGTAATTTCTTAAAAACTTTTTTTTTCAAACGGTAAAGTTCACACATCGCGTCTTTTGCGCAGTGTTGCCAACTTAGTGACTTTGTCGCTAGATTTAGCGACTTTTCAGACCCCCCTAGCGACTTTTTTTCCAAAAAAGCGACTTAGCGACAAATCTAGCGACTTCTTAAACAAACCTTACCGAGTCTCTATGACTCAATGTTACTGCCGCACGAGCGCGAGATCTTGCTTTCCCAGTGCGCACACACCTCTTTCTCTGCGTCTGTTGTGTTCAGAGAGAGGCTGAGATGAGCGGCGCTTTCAGTTAAAACAGATATTATGTTGCTTCTCTAATTTTACATGCAAATATAGCCGAAATCACAGCACAGGAATTGTCTTTGTCTTGTTTTATCTTATGTGTATTTGATTTCATCAGACGACGGCTCAATTATAAATCAGGATTTTTGTGCATATAAACATCTTGGAAGGGATAGCTGGTTAATATTTAGTCTTAAAGGGCCATGTTTCAGTCACTATTTCATATTTATCCTGTTGTCTGACAACAGAAACAGTAAAATATATAAATGAAAACAGTTTTATTGAGAATTTGACTAAATTAAAATTTAGTCACAGAGAGACAAACAAATGTAAAAGGAAATAGGACGCGATGACGTCATGAATATGCTAATTAGCGTATGATGTCATCTAGCGACATTTAGCGACTTTTCAAACTGGCTTTAACTACTTTACATTGAAAGAAGTTGGCAACACTGCTTTTGCGCGCTCAAGTTCGTTATTTCAAACTCAGGCACGCTCATAATGGAAGCGACGTGGTGCTCATTTTTTCCAGGCGCGTCCGTGCCGCATCGAGATAAAAACATTTCAACTTTTCAGAATGCCGCAAGCGCACCGTGGGTCATGTGACAAGAACCAACCAATCAGCTTCATCCTTTCCCGTAACATCATTGAAAGCTCAGCCAAGATGAAGGAACAGCTGATCATAGCTGTACAGGGATAGCCATTTTTAAATAAATTTAGTAGCAGAGTTACTGCAAGCGATTTTTAGTGCTGCAAATCCATTTATCCTTTGCTGAAACTTCCGCGTCTTCATGGAGAGCGCAGGTCATGGTTGCTTAGCAACGGCAGACGCCTCCGGAGTGCAAGTGCCCGAATGCTTTGGAAAAAAGCAGAAAGCGGCGCGCCTAGCATTTTCCACGCGTTTTTAGGCGCGACATGTGAACGGCCTAAATGCACTAATATGGAATATATATTACACTATTTTTTTAAATTCGTTGACTTGGTTGAAGACCCTGGGGTCGGTTGCATAAAACGCTTCGACTAGTCTTAAAAAGTTAGTCGTCAAATTTTTTTTCTTCAAGACTGGTCATAACTTTTTGAAGTCAGTTATAAAAAAGGAGAATGGTCTAATTTGAATCAAAAAATTAAGTCTGCTTACCTCTTGGCTAACTAATAGTTGGTCAAACAAGTTCTTAAGACACAGTCATAACATAGTGGCTATGTTTATGCAACTGGACCCTGATCTTACTTCTCCTTTAAAAGGCACTGAAGTTAGGCATACAGCATTGGCTTGTGCTTCATACATCAATGTGTATCATTCCTCACAATAATTCACAATACATTTTGTTTGTTTCTCTTGTTCTGAGACACACAGCAGTGTGTGCTATCTGCCGAAGAGAGGCAACATGATGAACTGTATCTTTCTGTCTTCACGCTGATGGTCCCTGTGTGGCTCATTGCTATGTGCACAGGGACTGCGGGGACGTTGTTTTCAGTGCTGGTCCATATGGCGTGATGTACTGTCTAACCGCAGGGGCTCTCTGAGTAATCGTCGGCAGCAGACATTTTCTAATACCAGTCAAACTCGTGTGGGTGAACAACAAGCAAGGACTGATCACAGAGCGGCTCTCATTCAAAAGCTGCTCCTATATCATCACTTTAGGGCTGTTAGGAGGACAAACTCCCACATGCGTCCCTGTCCTCCTCAATTTGCCAGGCTAAAGAGTCTCTAAAGGGATAAAGAGCACATCGCTTCTGATCTAAGTTCAGGTTTCAGTACTGTCAGCCAGTTGCAATTTCGAGCCAAAGGTTTGGAGACCAAGTTGATTCTAAATCAGCACTTAGCGGCGATATCTACCACCGCCCACACAGGTTCCTCTCCAGCGCCCGTCCATTAACATCAATACGGCTGTCAGGAGGGGGAAAGACAGGCCATTATATCTGCATTCACTCGTATGAAAGAGGTCACAGATGAGTCAATGCGCTTCCTAGAAACAATGATTTGTGAACAATCTTTCTGACGGTTAAACGTTACAATTATATGTGCCTTAAATAAGAGTCAAGTACCACATGGAAGGATGTCCTAATGTTCAAATCTTTGTCGATGAATTGGTTGACATGCTTTATTGATCTCCTAGGGGAAATGCAGATGCAAAATAGCAGGAAATATAAAGTGCAATCAAACTAGACGGTCAGTATAAGATCTGTATCTCAAATGAAGGTGTTTTCTTTGCTCATATCATTAAAAACTAATCTTGAAAGATGAAAGTGATATTTAGCAAACAAGAAATCATTTTATTTTCTGTACAGAGCAGCTGAAATACTGTCGTGTGAGAAATCCCAAAGCGAGTTCATGATACTTATGCATGTACCATATAAACTTCTACATTAGGCTGATGGTCTATTAAGTCCATGTAACAGTGTTAATTATTACAGCTCTGGAAAACACTGATTGCTGATCTGTACTCACCAATACAGTCCAAAATCCACCCCACTGATCCATCGCCTCCACAGGCCAGCACGTGGAAATTGGGCACGTCTCGAAAAAAGTTGAGCCTGGGAGACATAAAAACAATGAGATGGTGCCTTTCATGTATTTGCGTGAAAGCTTTCCTTGGTCCTATAATTAAAGTGATCCTGTGGAGTGACTACACTGCAGTAAAGCAAACCTACCCACCAATCTACAGCATTCACACTATTCCCCAGTGGCAATGTACAGTTTACTATTCAGTGCTTTATGGTTGATCTGAAGGATGTTACAGAAGATTTGTGTTGTTTTAATTCAGTGTCATGGGAGAAAAACTCTGGAAGTCAACCCATTGAGACGCCAAAACATCTAAACTGAAGCCTTTTTGGCACATTGTTTCTACACTTTTGACTGCTAAAGTTTGAGTCCCAAAACTTTGTTCACTTTTTATTTGTTTGTGAACTGGCCTAGAGCTGTGAGACAAGCACTCAATATATAAGCAGGACAGAGGCTGAAGAAGATATCACCCTCTGCTGGTCAGGAGCATATACTGCAGCACATGGGTGACTGGGGAACATATCCTGCATATAGACACATGTGGGATCTGCTATAGCACTGAGTGTCACACGCAAGCAAAGCAGTCACACAAATGTGTGAAAAATTTATACTGTGTAACCTCTTTTGATAGGCTCTGACACTGCAGCATGTTTTATGTATACAGGACAAGAGCAAAAGAGGAGAGTAAATGTGCCACTACGTTTACCATGAAAACAAGTCAATCAAGCAGTTCTCAGTTTTTCATACCTTCTCAGGTTTATTGCTGTAGTGCTATGAAAATTCTCAAACTATATCGACAACAACAACATCCTCGACATGGATGTCCACTGAAGTTCAATAGCTGAGTAACACAAGTGGAACATGGCTGTGTGGTTCTGGACAGGCTTGAGCTGGAATCGTGTTTCAGTCTGACTAAATGAGCTCTGTTCCAGATAAATTTGTAATGTACCAGTGCCGGTCTGTTTGAAATGGCAACGTAGGCTGCTGTTGTAGAAATGCGGTTTGCGTAAACAATTCCTTCTCCAATGACATGGGCAACAGAGAACAGATACTTGAGCAATCTATGTGTTTTTCCATATAAAGCTGCAAGAGTGGCCTCTTCTGCGCAGACACTGAGCAAAAGAGCACACTTGTCTATTTTCATCTCTCCATCTTTGGATCTCCACTCAGACCCCTGAGTGTCAATCATCAGTTTGGCAATTTTAAAATGAAATGACCAGGAGATTGAAAAAAAAAAGAAAGATCAGATGAGAATATAACCCAATTAAAGTGGTTTGTTCTCAGATAATCCATCTGCAGCGTTAATAGTGAAGCTGTACTGATGATACACAGCATTATATTTACATTTATTCATTTAGCAAATGCTTAGATCCATCCAGAGCGACACAATCAATTGATTCTATAATCATTTACTCGCCTTCATGTAGATTCAAACCTATGAGATTCTTCTGTGGAACACATACAATCCATAAAATCGAAGTCAATAATCACCAAAACTTTTTGATTACCAACATTCTTCAAAATATCTTCCTTTGTGTTCAACAAAGGGAATAAAGTCTGAGAGCTTCAGAATGACATGAAAGTGAATAAATGACATAAATTTAATTTTTAGGCAAATAAATCAGAATATTAGAAAGCTAAAACAGCAGTGTAAGAGCAGTATAGAAAAATAAGTAGATTTATGTTCAAATAAAGTGAATTCAAAAATCTAAATCAAACAGCGGTAAGGAATACAATTTAAACAGTACACCAAAACTTTTTGATTACCAACATTCTTCAAAATATCTTCCTTTGTGTTCAACAAAGGGAATAAAGTCTGAGAGCTTCAGAATGACATGAAAGTGAATAAATGACATAAATTTAATTTTTAGGCAAATAAACCAGAATATTAGAAAGCTAAAACAGCAGTGTAAGAGCAGTATAGAAAAATAAGTAGATTTATGTTCAAATAAAGTGAATTAAAAAATCTAAATCAAACAGCGGTAAGGAATACAATTTAAACAGTACTGTTTATTTACTTTTTATTAAATAGTATACTGTTCAAAACTTTGGGGTCAGTAGGACTTTGTAATGCTTATGTCCCCCCCCCCCCGGATTCATTTACAAATTGAATGTTCAAAAGAACTGCATTTTTTAAAAACAGAAATATTTTGTAACATTATAAATGCCTTTACTGTCACATTTGACAAATTTCATGTATCCTAAACCAAATTTCTTAATTAAAAAAATCTTACTGACCCTTAACTTTTGATCAGTAGTGTATTTATTTAGTTGCTTTTCCCCCCTATTATAAATGTATAATGTTTGACTGAATTTTGGTTGCTTTTTCTTTCAGAATAATTCTCTGTATTAATGAAGAGCTGTTACCACAAGCAATGGCACAGTCATTAACAGGACACATTAAAAACATCATATCTAAAAAGGCTGCTTGATCTACATGCTTATAAATTATCGAAGTGCTTAAGAAAGAACATTTAATATATGTCCAAATTGTTCTCCATGAGTGAAATCAGCAATGTCACACAATCTCTCTCTCTCTCTCTCTCTGAGTGGTCTCTTCAAGATGAGCAGTGCTCCAGTTGTGACTACAGAACACTGTGTGGTGGGAGGGGGATCTGGGACGGAAGGTTAGCCTGCTTTCCCGCGAAACGACCATTGCTTAGCTTTTGTTCTGTACTTCTCTCTCTCTCTTCTTTTTCCTGAATGAGAATCACTGTTGCACAACCGCCGGATGCTGAACAGAATGTACTCATGCGTTTTGAGTGGGTTTGTAGAATGTGTAACTGCATAATAGTAGTACACTAAAGTGGAAGTGAGAGCTCAGCAAATAAAAAACACAAATGAAATCTCTTTAAAATCTAAACTGTTAGATAAATGTCTTCTGCTTCTCAGATGTTTCTCTTGAGAAATAAGCCCAGAAAAGATCTTAATGTCTCAAACTGTGCTCAGATTTGCCAACTTTAATATGAACGTAAAATTCATGATGGAAAAAAACCTTAAACCAGCCTACTGTAAACTGGTTTATGCTGGTCTTTCGGTCAAGCCAAGCAAGTTTTAGCTGCATGACCAGCTAGTGGCAGCCTAAAGCTAGCCAAAACCTCCCTAAACCAGCTAACGGACCAATCTGACCATGCTGGGAGAACAATTTAGACCAGCAAATCAACTTAGACTGGTTTAAGATGTTAAGATGATTTCTCATCAAGTTCTTCCGAGGTCAAATGATCTAATCTGTGCCATCCTAAATATACTGCTCTATATCAATGTTGTTATTATTAACTAAAACTATTTCTGTGCTACTCATCCACTGTATGGACAAACTACTGCAAAAAATGCTTTGTTAATCAAAATAAAATCAAATATAAAAATTTGATGAAAAACACATGAAAAATAGGAATATAGCCTTGACAACTGAAATGAGTTTAAGTTCAAAAGCACTAAAATTACTAAAAAGGAAAATAAAAAGATTAAATCTAAATAGAAATAAAAAAACCTAAAAATTATAAAATTATAAAAATTTAAAGTCATTTCAAAGTATAAATAGCGTAGTAGTATAAAATAATACTAACACTGTTCTTCTTAACATATTGCCTACAATGGTCTCATTTGCATTTATTTCTATTAAAACATTTTAATTCAAACCTATGATACTATGTATGGAGTATATGCCAATTTGGCGCTCATAAAATAATATTTAAATATGAACCTCTTACAGTGACATTGTCAGATTTCACTGCTATGCTACTGTTGAAACTGATTTGGATGACCCTGAGTTGGTCTATTGTTAAAGACAGGTGGGGTGCATGGGTAGAGGCTTTAGTAAAATGTAGTCGCTTATAGAGGAAGCCTCGTCGTGACTGACAGGCTCAGAGGAACATTCAGCGCTTGAATTAATACATTTACTCAGCAGGGGGCTGCTTGAGTCATAGTAAATGTCTTGTAGGTCTCTCAAAGTCAGCTCCACTTTGCAAGTGGTTCCTCTCTCAGACTAGTTGATTGCAGGTTGGCTCACTTTATTGCAGGTTTGTAGAAGCAAAAAGATAAGAGAGAGAGGGAGCCATGCCAGAACAAAACAACAGTGAGAATGTCAAACTGTTTTTGAGCAATTCCCTGTCATGACTCAAAAAATGTTTTATGCGCACACATCTCCCTTGAAATTTGATGGTGGCTTTTAATAGTCTTACCCCGCCATGGGTCCTCCTCGATCCAGACTGTACACCTGTCTGGGGTTAAGCAGGTACTGGAATTTCCGCAGCACCCTGATGAAGACAGATGAGAACAGAAAAGCATTAAAAGACAGATAGAGGAATGACATTTTTAAACATAATCACTGTGAACTTCACAATATGATAAAAGGCTTAAAGGGATAATTCAACCAAAAATAACAATTCTGCCATCATTTACCAACCCTCTTGTCATTCCAAGCCCAAATGACTTTCCTTCTTTCATTGAACACAAAGGTTTAATTTCTGAAGAATATCCTGGTCAATCTGTACAAAATTATTAAGTACGGAGGTGACAATCAAAGAAAAAAAAAACCACTATAAAATATCATATATGTTATTATGGATAGAAAATCTTGACATGCATCCTATCTCTTCTTGGTACCTTCATAAGAGATCATGAGAGAATTGCGATGCGATGCCCACCCCAATTAATCAAAGAAATAATCAACAGATTGTTCATTGCAGCTCTAATGTTGGAAATGAGTAAATGATGACTGTTTATTTGGTTGAACTGTTCCTTGAAAAGACAGATAGACTTCTTGGTACCTTCATAAGAGATCATGAGAGAATTGCGATGCGATGCCCACCCCAATTAATCAAAGAAATAATCAACAGATTGTTCATTGCAGCTCTAATGTTGGAAATGAGTAAATGATGACAGACTGTTTTTTTGGTTGAACTGTTCCTTGAAAAGACAGATAGACAAACATATGGAGGAATGATATTCTTAAAACGTCATCATTCCTTTATCATAAAAGGCCACACAAACCTCGGAATCAATGAAATCAAGCAGGACAGAAAAACACATACACAGGTTACACACTGTTGCAGCAGTGCCCCTCAATAACCTTGAAGCAATAAAATGATTATTGAGGACTCTGCAATGTCCTTCACTTCTAACTCTGTTAGCTACTCTGCCCCTTTAGTATGCAAAGACACAGAGAGAGGAAGAGAAATAAGAGTGAGAGAGAAATAAGACAGGCTGTTAGTTTGAGGTGCGTCACAAGCTATGCTTTTATGTGGGGATGATTATTTGAGCACTTATCAACACTGAAGAATTCATTCATTCCCTATGCGAAGAACAAAAGAACGCAGTCAAGTGTCAAGCCCGACCAATGAGCTTTCAGTACGCTACTCAGGGTGAATATGGTGGAAAAATACACTCGGTACAGTATGATTCAACGGTGAGCACTCTGTTCCTTTGTTTGCATCAAAGAACCACCAAAATGGCCTTTCTTTTTTGGGGCCAGGGCAGTTATCCCCATAACTGCCCTGTTTGAGCACATGTCTAATAATGGAGGATAATCAGCCAATTAATGGTATTTTAAACTGTGTTGCTATGGTGATGCCAGCACAAAATCCTAAAACCGGTCTCCCGGAGGACGTTGGGTGGGTGGTGAGAGCTGAAACAACACCCACATTCTTCCTCCTTAAACAGCATTACTGTCTCCTGCTAGCTTTGATGGTATTTAGGACACTGCCAGTAAGCAAGAAAAAGAGTGGGACTTTTGTTTAACATGTCTATGCAGATTCGACTGACTTCAGATGGTTTGACAAACCTCCTCATTGGAACCATTACAGCAGTACAAGGTCGGAGAATATGAAAAATTATGATGCAACAGTTTGAGCTTCAAAGACGTTTACCTCTCTCCCTGCTGACCGCCACTTTTAGGATTAACCAGCATGAGGAGGGGGTGCGTCCCAGGCAGAGGGGTGATCTTAAAAAGCAGAAAGGGAGAAAAAGTTACAAACACACATGCAGTACATGTGCTGCACAGATTTGCATTCCCAGAGTGTGTCTGCTGAGGACTCACCTGCAGTGCCTGACCATCACCGGTGACCTTGAAACACTGGCCGGTGTCTTCAGGGCTGGTACTGGGGGATGATTCTCCCTCACCTCTTTTGACGGCAGAATGACGGTCCTTCAGATATAGAGACATTACAGTGAACATCAACAAACAGAGACAGATGTGCATCTGAGATAAGAATGACAAGAAAAATGCAATTTCAGAATCTGTCTCATTTTATTATATTTCTCTTTAACTTAGAAAGAATTGATGTTTTAGCATTTCTACAGGTCGTTTTACAAGGTCGTTAGACTAGACATGTTCGCCAGTCTCATTCATAGAGCCCATGTCAAAGTTCTTTATATACATACAGAAATTAATACTTTTATTCAGTAAGGATGCATTAAACTGACCAAAAGTGACAGTGAAGACATTTACAATGTTATTAAAAAATTATATTTCAAGTACATTTTCAAATTCTACTTCTATTTGAAGTCGGGGGGAAGTCGTGGCCTAATGGTTAGAGAGTCGGACTCGTAACCCAAAGGTTGTGGGTTCGAGTCTTGTACCGGCAGGGATTGTAGGTGGGGGGAGTGAATGTACAGTGCTCTCTCCCACCTTCAATACCACAACTGAGGTGCCCTTGAGCAAGGCACCGAACCCCCAACTGCTCCCCGGGCGCCACAGCATAAATGGCTGCCCACTGCTCCGGGTGTGTGTTCACAGTGTGTGTGTGTTCACTGCTGTTTGTGTGCACTTAGGATGGGATAAATGCAGAGCACTAATTCCGAGTATGGGTCACCATACTTGGCCACATGTCACGTTACGTCACTAATTAATAAAAAAAAATAAATAAATAAAAAATATATACTTCAGAATTGCTGCTGTTAATTATAGCTGTCTATTCATCAAGTAATCCTAAAAAAAAGTATCATGGAAATTATTTGGTGAAATCATTTGTAACTGTAATGGAACTACTTCATGCTGTGCATTTCCTGGACAATAACTGCGCACCTTTCATCAACCAAACAGAATCACACATTCACTAGCCCAATTGTTTTTTTTTTATTTTTTTTTTTACAGTATCCAGTAAATGCAGCCTTTGCGAACATAAGAGACTTTTTTCAAAAACAAAATAATCTTACTGACTCCAGTCCAAACTTGTTTGTGAATTTCCTTGATTATTATGAAAATACACATTGTTGAAAATACAAAATATATATGTCAGACTCTATTCCGTGTTTTGCTCCCCTCGTGTTCCATTTCCTGGTTTTCCCATGTGTTTCCTTTTGCCCTTATTTGGTTCTTCCTGTTCCTGTTCTGATTATGTTGATTTCTCTCCAGCCGTGTATATTTAGTCTTATCATTTGTGCTCCTTTATAAGCCTGTCTCCTATGTCCATTCGTTGTCCGGTATTGTGAATGTCTGTTTATGTCTACCTCATCTGCTACGTGTGTTTTCCTGGTTCCCTGGTTATAATTAAAATCTTCTTGTTGATGTACTCCTCGTTCCTTTGCTCAGCGCTCCCTCACAGTAGCAACGTGACAGAATACCGGACCAGGACAGTAAGCGGCGCCCCTTCTCCCCATGTTTGTTTTTTGTTTTTAAAGTCTTTTGTTTTACTGTGTGTTTCTCCCCGCGGCATGAAAGTAGCCGCTCGTTTTATCGCCTTTGTGGAGTATGCATGGGAGTTGCAGCCCCAGAGCTCGCTCCAGTGTCGGCTCCAGTCCCAGAGCTCGCTCCAGTGTTGGCTCCAGCCCCCGAATCTAGCCCACGGAGGGCTCCTGTTCCCAAGTTTAGCCAACGGAGGGCTCCTGTTCCCGAGTTTAGCCCACTGAGGGCTCCTGTTCCCGAGTATAGCCCAGGAAGGGCTCCTGTTCCCGAGTATAGCCCAGGAAGGGCTCCTGATCCCCAGTTCAGCCCAGGAAGGGCTCCTGATTCTGAGTTCAGCCCACGAAGGGCTCCTTATCCCCAGTTCAGCCCAGGAAGGGCTCCTGATACCCAGTT
>NW_015536463.1:151270-151470 GCF_001515605.1 Sinocyclocheilus anshuiensis | reverse complement strand
CAGCCCCAGAGCTCGCTCCAGTGTCGGCTCCAGTCCCAGAGCTCGCTCCAGTGTTGGCTCCAGCCCCCGAATCTAGCCCACGGAGGGCTCCTGTTCCCAAGTTTAGCCAACGGAGGGCTCCTGTTCCCGAGTTTAGCCCACTGAGGGCTCCTGTTCCCCAGTTTAGCCCACGGAGGGCTCCTGTCCCCGGGTTTAGCCCC
>NW_015536463.1:138110-150979 GCF_001515605.1 Sinocyclocheilus anshuiensis | reverse complement strand
GAGGGCTCCTGTCCCCGAGTTTAGCCCACGGAGGGCTCCTGTCCCCGAGTTTAGCCCACGGAGGGCTCCTGTCCCCGAGTTTAGGCCAGAGAGGGTTCCAGTGCCCGAGTCTAGCCCAGTGAGGGCTCCTGTCCCCGAGTCTAGCCCAGTGAGGGCTTCTGTCCCCGAGTCTAGCCCAGTGAGGGCTCCTGTCCCTGAGTTTAGCCCAGAGAAGGTTCCAGTCCCCGTGTCTAGCACAGAAAGGGCTCCAGTTCCCATGTCCAGCCCAAGGAGGGCTCCAGTCCCCAAGTCAAGCCCAGGGAGGGCCACAGTTCCCGAGTTAGGCCTATGGAGGGCCTCTAAAGACAATATTCTCCCCAAGGATTTTTTTGGGGGGAGGGGTAGTATGGGTCCATCCGTAGTGGCCGGGCCGAGTGGCGAGGCTATTTGTTATAGCACAAAAACAGTGAACATCCTTTAATTTCGTAATGCAAATTCCCAGTCAGTAGGAAAAATTGTTTTTGTTTTGTGACCGAGGGTGCACAAAAAACTCTCTTTTATCCCTTTATTGCTGCAATATCCAAAATACATCAAAATATTTTTGATATATAAAAAAGGTATGTATAGACAGATGTATTAAAAATATATTTAAAAAAAAAATTCTCCTTCCTTGTAGATGTCGTCTTTTCTTTCTTCTTTTTTTTTTTTACTTAAGCGACGGACATTGCAAAACATTGCTTTTTAAATAAATATTTAAAGATTTGGAAGCCATGGCAGCATGCAGGAGAAATATTCTCTTCTTTCTGATGGTTATGTGATGTGCACCTGCAACCATCCAGGTGTGTGTGAAGGGTGTTTGTTCAATTCACATTAATTAACATCAATTTTCTTAACATTTGTGTGTTGTGTATAACTTTAAAATAACCTCAAACTATCTAGAAATGACTTGCACTGTGTCTACAATACCCAATTATAAATACAATGAGTATGTATTCTCTATAGTATAGACTACTCATTGGTCCCAGTAGAGAGGAGGCCCATTAAAGAATTCGTTCAGGACCCACCCATTTGTCCTGGGATCCTTGCATTTTAGCATATCAAAAGAGTGCAGTGGGAGAGACTGAACTCACCAGAACAACAGGGCAGATGTACGACGGCAGGAGTGTGTGATCTTTTAATGGCCCACCGTCACATTCAGGCTTTATATTAGACGCACACTTGTTATGGAGCTGGAAAACATACAAATATAGATGAGGAGTGGTGGAGAAAGACATATCAACAGACTGGAATGGACTGGATCTTTTGTGACTTGTTTTATCCTCACTAATCTGACCTTGTAAGAAGACATTAAATGGTAGGAACAAAGAGGACAGCAGGATCTGTGCTTGATATTAAATTAGTTGCAGTTTAGAGTTGAAACTGTCAGGAGAGATGGTTCAGAGAGCGTATGAGATATATGCAGGAGCATATAATGTGATAATAAAAATCATTATGCAGAGAAAAAAGCTTCTGAATAAGTGTTAAGTGCTGACACTTATCTTTATTAGGGCTATTTTAAAACAAATTGGTCACGTCCACTAAACGGTGTGAAAGTTTATTGAAGAACACCACCAAGTGGTGTGAATAAGTATTACATTAAAATGGCTTTTAGAAAAATAGGCTACAACTGAATTAAACTGAGATAAAAAGGAAAAATGCAGAAAAACGTTAAAAAAGTAGTCTTTGCTCAAGGCATTTTTTTAATTACAATGAATATTAATGCTAACACAAAAGTTTTATACTCTTACTGGCTACAGTAAGTCAGTATATACTCACAGTGATTTGACACCAAACACAGTGAAGGCCTGTTAGACCTTGATAGCACTTGATACTGCGGTGACATTTGTCACATTTTGTTGGGGAGTTGCCCTCCATCCAAACATGCTGCATAGCCTAGAAAGACATTAAATAGAGACTCATTATTTATTTTAGTTGTGAAATACTCAAACAGCCCATCTATACATTACTGAAATGATTATCCTGCTCTGTCATGCTTTACTGACTAAAACAATCACATCACAAGGCAAAACCTCAAGTGTGGAAGAATACAGAGGATATTAGTAAAGAAATAACTTAAATTAGCAGTGTTGGAATGTACTAAAATACAAAAAAAACGTTTAAGACAAAAATTCACATGTTATTATACACATTCAGTGATTTTTGTTTGTTTGTTGGTCAGAGCTTTCAAAATGATCCTTTAGGAAGGGTCTAGAAAATTACATTTTCTTTCAATCTAATTAATGTTAAAGGCTAAAAAATGAATACTACAACATATAGTATGTGAGATGAAGGTAAGACTAATGAAGTAACTTACAGCACATTACTTTGAATTTGATAGTTTGTAATATTTTTACACAAGCTCCAAGTCTTAATAAACACATTAAGCATGATAACTGATATTTTCACTGTTCAATGCAATTTTATTGCTTTGTACACTAAAATCACACTCCACATCACTTAACATGTCACATAATACACTCTGTGAAATCATAATCTAATGACAACATTTTTTGAACGCAGTGCCTTCCATCTCTGCGGTAGTTACTGCATGGGGAGCGCAGGTTTTAAAGAGGTGTCAGAGACTACTAAAACAGTGCTGTGTGATCTCAGGCTTTCCCCTCTAGTTCTCAGTATAGAAAAAAGACTTCAAGCAGGATGTTCTCATAGCCTTTCTGACATGTCCACAGAACATTACTTTGAGGTTAAACCAAGAGTTATGGGTCTGGGAAGTTGCCTTGGGTGAAAACTGAGCTGGACTGCGGTCAGTGGATAAAATAATCATAACACGAGTCGTTTACGAATAATAGAACACTGTGTTTGTTAGAACTATGACCTCTGTACCAAACACATCAATCTGGGACTCCTGGTTTCACAAAAATGAAAAATGTGTCTTATAAAAATGATTGCTTCTGGCCATACTGTAAATTACTCCTCAGAGAAAAATTCAGTTTAAACACAGTGAGAAGTGTTAATTTGTAAGCTTATGTTGTTTATGCACTCACATTGGTGTGTCTGCGGGACTTGGCGTAGGTGCTAATGCAAGGAGCAATGTCTTTGGACACACAGCGCTCATGGACTGTGTACTTGCATACTGCCAAACAAAAGAAAGGAAGTCGAGAGACGGAGTATGAGAGATTGAAGGGAAACATTTTAAACAGAAAACTACACAGAGAACAGACAGATGGATAGGTAGTTAGAAAGATAGACAGACAGATAAAGCGATAGATAGAAAGAAAGATGAGAGATAACAGACAGATAGAAAGACACAATGAAAGCCAGAACAACACGGGCAGATATAATTAAATAAAATGACAGATAGTTAGATCAACAGATGGCTAGACAGACTGACAGATACAGAGATCGAAAACACAAACAGAATCACGGAAACCAGTCATAAAAATGGAATTTACTGTATAATATCACAGAATTTGACAAATTTTGGATGAATGAATCAAAAGTAGGTCAATACACTCTTAAGCCAAAACGTGATATGGACTACTAGCTGTGAATATTAAGCTGCAAAATACTATTTCAATATTAATCCTGCATGTTCCGCGAGTCTCTGTGTGATTGAATGGCGCAGACGCGTGGTTTCGTTTTACACATACTGAAGTGCATGTGATGCTTGCGGTGTTTTCAGCCTCTGCTGCCTCAATATATGAGTAAATGAACACATGAACATAATCTATAGAACTGCTCTGAGAGTCACTTCATGAGCATTTACTGTTTCTTGTGAGAACAACTATTGTCATATCATGCAAAAAGAAAAAATGAAAGGTCTTCACAACAACCTCTCAAAATAAAAGTTCGGTTCAACTTGAAGAAATTGTGACAGAAATATATTATTAATATAATGATAGTACATTACTACTAATAAAATTATTATTAAAACATTATTTTTAAGGAATATTAACCAGACAAAATTATTTACCAGAAAAATGTAAATACACAACATGGTATTTCTGAAAAATAAATAAATTAGTTTTTTTTTATAACATCAATTATTTACAGATGATTTTGATTATTACAATTTAATGAAACCATTCAAATAGAATCCAGAATATTAAGGAAAACACAGAATTTGGTAAAAATAAAACAAAATTTGAGGAAAAAAAAAACATTTCACAGGGCCTTAAAAATGTAATTCTTGGTTAAACTCTTAATAAATTGCTGTTAAATTGTGTAAGTTTCATGATTTCAATTAATTAGATATGCTTTTTGTTTAATAAAATTTAATTTAGCCATTAAAACAGTTTAAACAGAAAAAAATGAATCCAGAAAAAATAAAACAGAAAAACATAATTTGGATAAAATTAAAATAGAATTTGGATTTCATGGGGCCTAGGGCCTAGATGACAGAGACTGATAAAATGATAGAATGACAGAACAACATATACAAATGTAGTTAGACAAAACTACAGATAGAACAATTACAGTTAGACAGAATGACAGACAGACAGAGACAGACAGACAGACAGATAAATAGAATGACTGACAGACAAACATAAGCAGAAAGACAGATATAGAGATAGACAGAAAGACGACAGATGACAAACAGGCAGATGGACAGAGCAATAGATAGAGAGACGGGCAGACAGATACTCACGTGAGCAGCAAAGGCCCTGTTTTCTTACTCCTAACAACATAGTGTGGCAGTAATTACAGTATGCTGGCTTGTTGAAATGCTTCAGTCTCCATACATGCTGCCCATCTTCCTCTACATTCTGAATGTATGTGAAAGAGGAACAGGAATTAAGATACTACATCTTAATGTATTGTTTCCTCTTTTTAACTCACAATTAGTTTCTCCTCACCGTCTCCATTCCCAGCAGGACCAGGAGTGGTATGGTGGTCATTCCTCCTCTGATCCACTCCTCTAATGTGACCGTTCCATCCCGGTCATAATCAATCTCCTCCATCATCTCCTTCAGAATCTACAATATAAGACATGAAATAAGGGACAATAAGATATGAATTTTACTATGCAAGTTGGGATTGCCTGGTGGAAACATTTAAAGTGATTCATACTGGTCGTAGTTCTGTAGAGTCCCATTCTAGATACTCAGCTACATGGACCATCTGGTTTATGATGCGGTCGAGCTCCTAAATCGACAGATATAATTGCTTTAGATATTATACACTATAAAGCATACAGTTTTCTAAATTACTAGTAAAATTACTAGTATTTACAGTTCTCTCCAACTATCAGTTCAAAGTTTCCAAAAAAAAAAAGATCAATAGTACTGTGAGACAGGCTCTGAATCATCAAGTTCTGATAGTGTTGAGATGAATGAAACATTCAATGAAAGGATGATAATAATATTACATAATCCAAATGAAATGCACTCTAACTGTGTATGTTGTATTAAACTTGTATGTAACCCTAACAATAAACTGTGCAGTACTGTGTACTGTGCATTATTAACCCCTTGTTGTTTACAGCACCAATCTAACCACAAAGTCAAACAACTGGACATTTCAAAATGACACATAATAACGGAGATTTCAGACTTACCGAACTGTCTAGCAGACCATTGCCATCTGTGTCGTACAGCCTGAACATGACTTTAGGGTGAGAGAAGTAAAAGATAAGAGACTGCATCTTTTTGTAGTGTAGCAAACATTTGTCAAGTACAGACCCCATGAAAGCATCTGGAGCTCAGGTTATCAAAAGGCAGACTGAGGCAGCTAGTGAGGATTAGCTTTGGGCACAAATAACTTCCTATGCTAAAGAAAGCTGGGCTATGCTAACTCCATGGCAAATAAGGACAGGAGCAGAGATCAGCCCTTACAGAACAAGAGAAAGAGATTCTAGAAGTCTCCTGTCACTCTCACTATGTGTAGATCAGAAGTCAAGAAAAATCTAGAACTGACAAAGCTGTTGTTGGGTGTACTATATGTAAATATACGGACTTATTATTACTTAACAGATTTATTATTTATAGCTAATAACTTATAGCTACTTACAGATTTTTTTCTATATATTACAAAAGATTTCTATTTCAAACAAATGCTATTCTATTTTGAACATTCGAGTTATCAAATAATCCTGAAAAAATGTATCACAGTTTCCACAAAAATATTAAGCAGCACAACTGTGATCAACATTGATAATAAGACATTTTTCTTAAACACCAAATATTAGAACGATTTCTGAAGGATCACGTGACACTGATAACTGGAGCAATGGCAGCTGAAAATTCACCTTTGCCATCACATAGGCTACAGTAACTGAAATGAAACTGACTGTTCAAGCATCTCAAAGATCCATAACTGCTTTTCATATGCTGTGTTTAAATATGAACTGTCAGTAAGGAAATTAAATTTGTGACACCTGCCAAGAATGAGGTGACTTTTCACATGCTAGTGACTAATACTGTGCTTTCTGTGGTTGGCATGACTGGTTTGGAGACATGATTTACAAAATTACTTAAAATATATATATATATTTTTTCTTTAGAAGAACTTTGGAAAAGTGGGAATTATTGAGGATATGTTGTCTTAATGTAAATAAGAAGGAGATTAAAGGAAGAATTATTTTTGAATAATTTCCAACTTACACTCAAGCTTATCCTCTGGCGTCCCCCTCTCCAGCAGGGACAAGTAGCACACAATGTCTTTAAGGAAGACCACTTGGGGTGACGGAGATCCTTTTTGTGGAGAAGGACTCCTCCGGAGAGAAGTACGATTTTCTGATTGATTACGCTCTGGAAGAATGTTAAATTATAATTTTTCAGTTCAATTCAGTTTTATTTATAAAACACATTTAAAATCAACTTTAGTTGGCCAAAGTGCTGTACACTTATATGTATAATATATCAGTAATGACACCAGATATCACACCAAAGTATTTGTGTGGGAGCATCCAGATTCTTAACAGGCAATATTACTTTATAAGACCCTTGTCATGGATTACACGTGTAAAAAAGGGCAGTGAAGATCAAGGTTGTCCCCTTGTTCATGACTCTGACCTGGGGAGAGGCGCGGGGAGTTGGTAGTCTTGGAGAGAGCCAAAGCATGGCTGCTGCTGCTGCTGCTGCTTGCTGGGGGATTGGGCTGCATGCCGGGTGAGCGGTGGGGGCCTCTGGGTGTGTGGCCCCCTGTGCCTGAGCGTTGTGAGGAGGAGAGGGAGGAGCAGGGTGATGTGGTGGCCCCTGAGCCTGGAGTGATCCCTGCTGAGTTCTCTGGTGTATGTCGGCTCATAGCACTCAAAATACTCTTCCCATTCATACCTACAAGGAAAAAAGCAGCACATGAAAATAGAGAGGAGAATGAAAGTGATGATCTGAAATGAGACAGGAAGAAACATAGCGTAGGGTCTCATTCACTAACTGTGTGTACACACAAATGTGTGAAACCTGTGAATGAACATTATTAACAAAAAATCATTATTTATCAATAACTTTTTCAATTAAACTTTAGTGAATTATAGTGAATATACACTCTAAAAAATTATTTTTAGAGTGTAGATATACTGTATATAGATACATAGATAGATAGATAAACTGTAATATTGTGAAATATTATTACAATTAAAATGACTTTTCTACTTGTATAAAAACATAGTTTAATTTTACAAAATGCAATTAATTCCTGTGATGGCAAAGCTGAATTTTCAGCAGACATTACTGCAGTCATCATGTCACATAATCAGAAAACGATTTGAATGGTTAATATTTTTGTGGAATACATACATTTTAGGATTCTTTGATGACTATTAAGTTCAAAAGAACAGCATTTCTTTAAAACAGAATGTTTTTTGTAACAATGTAAAATCTTATTTTTTCTCTAGATTTCAAGCAGACACCCTATACAAAACACATTTACTGAGCGTCAATGGCTTTGCTCATTCATAATGAAATGGATTCATAAATATTAGAATAAAATAGATATTTATGTACACACCTGTTATGAACGTTTTGCATGAGAACCCATTCTATACACATAAATACGAACACTTGTACACAAATATTAGTGAATGAGACCAACCGAGTCTGATAGTTTTTGCCTTTATATTGCTTGTTGTTACTGGTCTGTTTACCCCTGCACAGCGCTTTAAACTGTTCAGTTTGGGAAGTTTTGTAAACCACGACAGGTAGAATGACACATGGCAGACATTTTTTAATATTGCACAATGTACTAAGAAGGAAGCTGGTGGTACATCACGATTGTCACCACAGTCACACAGTGGTTGACTTGACACCATGGATGAAAATCATATCTGTCACTGGTTGCTTTGTTTGACCTCACAAATAAATAAAAAGAGCTGCCAAGACACACCAAGACAACACATAACAACACCAGGTGAAGGAACACGTTTAAGTCACAGCCGTGATGCAAGTCTCTGTCCAATCAAATCACACCACACTTGCTGTGGTACCTGTTATGGGTGCACAGGCCACTTCGGTCTGTATAGAGATGCCTGCATCAATGGACTTGGGCTCTGCAGACACAGGGGTCAAAGTAAAGTGAAACAGGAGTAGAGCAAGACGGACAGAGGAAAAGATAGCTGGGATAGTTTATGAGTGCAGCCAGTCAGGACAGCTTAATATGGCAGATTTATTACTGCCATAATGAACATTTCTCATTTAGCATTAAGGAGTTGCATTAAAGACAAATAGAACAACAGAAATCACCGATTGTATTGTATTAGTCAGTCCAGAGAAATCAAGGCACTAGATGGCACTGTTGGCTGTCGAACTGTATACTCACCTAATTTTTGCTCTAAATCACCTCAGGTTAACAGTAATAGTAGCGGACACAAAGCCACCAGCATCTTTTCATTAAAGGGAGAGTTCACCCAAAAATGAAAATTCTGTCATTATTTCCTCACCCTCATGTCGTTCTAAACCCGTAAGACCTCCGTTCATCTTCGGAACACAAATTAAGATAATTTTGATGGAATCTGAGAGCTCTCTGACCCTCCATAGACAGCAAGGGTCCTTACACGATCAAGGCCCCAAAACGTAGCAAGGACATCGGTAAAATAATCCATGTGACATCAGGGGTTCAACCGTAATTTTACAAAGCTACGAGGATACGTTTTGTGATCAGTATAACATGCTGAGTAAACTGGAAAAAAAAAATCTTGATGAATTTCTTTACAAAGAAAGTTTACAAATAGTGAAGAATTGTAAATGTTTCTTATTTTATGTCATCCTAAAACTTAAAGCTTATTTCCAGTTAAAAATCGATTTGAATCTGGACCCAACTGTTGATGTATCAGCGCACAAGTGTGTTTCAGTGCAGTTTTTCATTCACAGCTCCCAAAAAATGAATCTCAGAAGAAACTGACACCTGTTTCTCCTATTAAAACTGCTAAAATAAATATGAAACACAGACTTTCATGACCCGTTATAGATAGTATGAAGGCATTTTAAAAGAGTATTTACCCAGCATGCCTGCTCCAGATCGAGAGGTGTCAGGGGAGCTGCCTCCGCCATTCTTGCTCTTGAAGGAGGTGAAGAGGTGTTTGCAAAGTTCCTCAGGGATGTCATTCTCCAGATAGGTTGTCATGAATAGCTGGAAGCCCTCATAGTCAATGGGCTGCAGGAGACAAGTGGAGAGATGATGAGAAATGAGAAGACAGGAAGCCTGAGAGATGAAATAAAGCCATGAATATGCAGCTTCCTGCTCCTTTATGTTTTCAGCAGAGAGGATGTTCCTGTCTTTGGGCATGAATGACACGCTCAAGCATTTCATTATGACACATGGCAACAAAAATACAGAGGGAGCCCACTGACACACATCAAAATATAATAAAAACACATACATTTGCACATTTTTTGCTGCTCATAGAAACAAAATCTTCGGAGGTTACAAAAACACCATGATGAAGAGGCCGTTAATGGAATTTAAAGTAGCACAGACACATGGCTCACATTAAAAAGCACTGGGTGCGACCTCTGATCTTCAGTAGACATTATAGCAAGACTATCTTGTTAGACAGGGAGGGGCCGGGGCATGCAGTCTGTAGACACATTGAACCACAGAACATGCAAACCCACAAGGTAACAGCTTACTTGGTTGAGAACATCTTGCTTCTGTGTGGCAGTCAGAGATATATGAAGAAGGTAGAGGGAGAGAGGGGTTATATACACTGCAGTGGTTGTTTGTGCAGAGGGAAGGGATCAGTGAATGGTGTTACCTTTCATATCCTCTGCTCCTCTGACACTCAATGAATTGACATTATTCCTTCTTTAATGCTGTATTGCATTAGTCCACCTGCATCATACTTAATGCTGTTTTGCAGGTTTAGTGGCAGGAGAATCCACTGGTTTATTTGCATAATCCAGACCTACTTCTTTAAGGTGGTAATTTTCTCTCAGTAAGAAAATGGGAAAAACAATCCACCTTATTTTTCTCATAAGAACGTGCGCGACCATTTGTAAATTTTATGTGCGAGGTCCGGTCTTCCGGTCTCATTCACTTCCAGCTATTTTAGCTGTACAAAACAGCTTGTTTTGCTGCTTGATATTGCAAACTGGTGTTTCTTACCATATTATTTTAATGTATTATTTTAATGTATGGTTTGTAGTGCAAACTGTTTTACCGTTTACTGCACTTTGTTATTCTTTTCGTTACTTTCCCTACAGTGGCTAATGAATCAGAAGTCTCGCACATTCACAGAAAACAGCTTACTTCCATATTGAAAAATAAGGTGGATAAAGGACTAAAAAGGGGAACGTTTTATTAACATTGATGAAAATATTTTCGTTAACTTGCATATAAAATTAGCATAGCTAGGGGAAAAAAGAAACAAAACTAAAATACACTATAGGTTGGTAAGATTTTTTTGTTGTTTAAAATTTCAAGTAAAATGTTTTTAAGTTTCTTATGCTCACAGAGGCTGCATTTATTTGATTAAGAACAGAAAGTAACTATTTTCTGCTTTAATATATTTAAAAATATAGTGTATTCATGTCACGGAAAAACTTTTATTATTATTTCTTATATATTTTGTCTAAACCCTTATTATTACCCATGTTTACATAGTTGTGCGGCTTACAATTTTTATGGAAATGTATGAGAACTTACATTTTTTTCTTCTTTGAGTATTATTTGATACATAGCAAGCTCAAAATAAAAACATTAAAACTCTTTTGTTACATTATGAGTGTCTTAACTGTCACTTTTGATCAAATTCATTTCTGTCAAATCAATCAATCAATCAATCAATCAATCAATCAATCAATCAATCAATCAATCAATCAATCTTACTGGTCCAAAACTTTTGAACAGTAATGTACATTAAAAAATGTTATGGTTACAAAACTAGTTTAAATAAATATAAAAAATATATTTTAGTTTTTTTATACATGCTGTATTATTTAATCTTGTAATGTAATTTCTTGTAATCTTGTAATAATGAAAACTCCATCAGACAGCAAAAACACCAGGCTGTGCTGAGAAAATAAAATAAAATGTAATAAACACGTTAAAATGAAACTGGAAATCTCTAAAAAACTAAAATAAAATTGACAGTGAAATCTAATTAAAACAAAAATTGAAACGACAACCTGGAAATAAAATAGGAATCAAAACTAAATTAAAAATGTAAAACCCAAAGCCCTTAAAGAGAATTCACTACAGTTTAAGCACATGATTCACTAAAGAAAATGCGCAAATCGGGCACTGGCACAAAAGCACCCACATATTCTATGCTAAGACAAATTCCAAGGCATTGTGGGTCAATTCCCCTTTAATCATATCATTGCAAGAATGAACAAACCTAAATCCATTAGATCCCTCTTGTTGCTGAAATGAAATTCTGGAAAAAGGCAAAAAGCCAATAAGGCAAAAACAGGCAAGACAAGTAGGAGACAAGGAAGTGGAGGTGGACAGAGAGGAACTTGCATGCAAAGGTAGGCTGTGCTTGAAGGGCTGCAAACGTTGGGCAGATGCACACCAAAAACAGGAAGGTGAAAGTAACCGAACCCAAATGACTCTCTTTGTCTAAGTATTAGCAAACATGTTTATATGTTTTGGTGGTGTGAAAAGCAGCATAACCAGCCATGGCTGTAAGAGAAACTTCCTGTCTGACTTTCAAACGCGCAAAACACAGAGGCTGGCCCTGCTATCAAATAATGCAGGAAACAATGAACCGTTTATTTAACCTTTCACTGGCACCCATTTTTACAGACACTCTTCCTTTGACAAAGGTTACAGAGTCACCATAATTAAACATCATTATACTCAAAACAGCCGTGACTTGTTGAGGCTGCGATGAAGGATATTTATAGCCCAACAGCAGTTAGTCAGTCAATCGAGGCTGTATACATGAGTGAAATACAGCACTCTGTCATCGTAAGCAGGCAGCACAGAGGCACTCATGGCATGTCACCTCCACCTCACCTCGGACTTTGCGATACTTCCAGACTTTATGATTTAAACCGAACTGATGAACAATGCGAAGCATGCGATGTCACACCACAGCCAACCTTGCGTCAGCTTCAAACCCGTGCTTATTCACTATTGATTCAGCCAAGGCTCTGGGTCACAACCTGTGGCGCCAAACCCTGAGCGGCCTCTTATTTATGCCAGTGCGGAGGAGAGGAGAGAAATATAATGGCGACACTCCATAAAGCAAATTATAGATGCGGCTGCCTGCTGGCTTTGTTGTCACGGCAATGTGATGCATGGGCTTTATGATGTCAGCGAGGACCTTCTCTAATAGGAGGCGATATCTGGCCACTTCGTTTCGGGGAGCGGATGACTAAGCATTTTCTGTAATGACTTGCGGCCTGAGTCAGGTTGTATTGTTGTTCTGTCAAGTCACAGCCAGAAGCTCCACTGCCTCTAAACAGATCATTTAATCAGACCAGACCACGGCCGCTCCTGCCATTACATTC
>NW_015536463.1:136985-138063 GCF_001515605.1 Sinocyclocheilus anshuiensis | reverse complement strand
ATTTGATTACTTTAATTTCTGTAGTCTTCATTGTAAAAATTAAATACAGATTAATGCTTACCATTAAAGTTATAAAACATATTCAGTCAAGTGCAGAAAGTGATTTTCTTTGTCTTTTGTTCTTTCATTAACATGACAGACAGCAGTAGGTGATTTGAAAAAGGTTACAGAGTCACCATAATTAAACTTCATTATGAAAAGGCACTCAAAATAGCCATGACTTGTTGAGACTGCGATGAAGGATATTTACAGCCCGACCTCAGTCAGACAGTCAATCACAGCTGTATCCATGAGTGAAATACAGGGCTGTCATCGGAAGTAGGCAGCACAGTGGCACTCATGGAATGTCACCTCCATTTTGTGATACTCCCAGACTTTATGAGTTAAAGGTGGTCGCAACTGAACTGATGAACAATGCGAAGCATGCAATGTCACACCACAGCCAACCTGGCGTCAGCTTCAAACCCGTGCTTATTCACTATTGATTCAGCCAAGGCTCTGGGTCACAACCTGTGGCGCCAAACCCTGAGCGGCCTCTTATTTATGCCAGTGCGGAGGAGAGGAGAGAAATATAATGGCGACACTCCATAAAGCAAATTATAGATGCGGCTGCCTGCTGGCTTTGTTGTCACGGCAATGTGATGCATGGGCTTTATGATGTCAGCGAGGACCTTCTCTAATAGGAGGCGATATCTGGCCACTTCGTTTCGGGGAGCGGATGACTAAGCATTTTCTGTAATGACTTGCGGCCTGAGTCAGGTTGTATTGGTGTTCTGTCAAGTCACAGCCAGAAGCTCCACTGCCTCTAAACAGATCATTTAATCAGACCAGATCACGGCCGCTCCTGCCATTACATACCTGTTCAGGGTTGTACTTGGAGAGGACACCATTTCCATGAAACTCTTCCAGGACATCTTTAAGCTTCTTGGAGGAATCTGTGCAAAAAAACAAAAAAAAAAAACAATTAAAAGGAAAACATTTAGTCAGATATACAGGTGCACTTATCAGTGTAGATACTTCTTCCAGTATTGCAATTAGAGATGCACCGATTGCAATTTTCTTGGCCAATTCCGATTTC
>NW_015536463.1:128593-136848 GCF_001515605.1 Sinocyclocheilus anshuiensis | reverse complement strand
ACGCTCTCACACGTTTATTATTTTATCATTTTGGGAGGAGTAAAATTTACATATGTGGTTTCAACAACCAGATGCAATTTACACGATTTACCACCTCCTGAAGTGGTTTGAGCGATCGGATTTAAGGTATATCCATCTCGAATGCGTTTCGGAGGGCATTTACACCTGGTCTTTAATTTTATGTATTTGAACGTTTTAGCGCAGTTAGCCACTCATTTTGGTATTTGTGGCTCACAAGCTGTTTGAGACTGAGTGCGGCTTGTGTGCGCTCCAGGTGACCATGATTTCACCAAGTACGACATGTTCCTGGAACAACATTCCAATTAACCAATCAGAATTGAGGGAATTACACCCTTGTTAATCAGCTAACATTTCACACTGATTTTAGGAATAAATTATGGGTAAGGTTAGGTTTAGGGGTAGGGATTGGGTTTAGTCTATATTTGTGGACAGCAATGTTGATCCAGGATAAACAAAAGATGATGTGCCGCTGGTAACAAAACGGATCAGCTCGAAATCAGAAAGAAGTGAGACTGATCGGCCGATCACCGATCCAGGCCGATCATGAGGAAAATTGGCCGATTCCGATCCTGCGGCCGATCGATCGGTGCATCTCTAATATGCAATGGCAATATTTAGTTACTCTACTGTTCAAAGTTTGGGATTTTTTCTTTCTTTTAAGGAAATGAAATTCAGCAAGCATTAAATTGATCAGAGGCAACAGCAAAGACATTTAAAATGTTACAAAAGAATACTATTTTTAAAATAAATGCTGCAAATGCCGTTCTTTCAATTTTATATTCATCAAAGAAACCTGAAAATGCAGAAATAAGCTGTAATGCTAATGCGCTGCTAATGCTAGACATTAGATGCTAACATATTATGCCATTTAACAGCTGACACTTACACAGTATGTTTTCTTCCATTTAGATAAGATTTATTAATCCATTTATCTATGAATGTTCACTTGATAATATTATTTTGATAAATTAATTGGATTAATTATATTTTCTATAAAAACGATGTAAATTAGAACTAGCTATTAGCATCTTCTGTGAAACAAGTTAATAAAACACTCAGAATCTTCCCAAGACAACAAATGCTGTATGGATGTTGCTGACTAGCTAAGTAACACTTTATTTTAAGGAGCATTTCTTACTATTAACTAGTTGCTTATTAGCATGCATATTACTGGCATAATGGCTGTTTATTGGTACTTATAAAGCACATATTAATGCCTTATTCTGCATCACCATATTTTAGATCCCTTAATACTACCCCATACCTAAACTGAACTACCTTACTAACTAAGCAGAACATTACGAGTCTGTTGAGGCCAAAGTCATAGTTAATCGTTAGTTGATAGCGAGAATTGGTCCCTAAACTAAAGTGTGACCAAAAATAAATAAATAAATGAATCTTATTTTCAACTCATATTGCGCAAGTTGAAACTCTTAACACAATGTTGCTTCCAAACACAAGAGAAATGTACTTGAAACTTTAACTATACGCATCATTATCCATAACATTTTGAAAAAAGCCATTGCATTTGGAATCTATTACTGGAAACATTAGATGTATAGTGCAATCTGACAAAATAGGCTAATTAAGCAGAGATAATAGCTGAGCAGAAAATGTCACCAAAGCTTATTAGCATTACGACAGGAGAAATGAATCTGCTGCCCCAGGCTTCATTTTTATTTTCTGTAAGTGTTGAATTGGTTGTCACACACGTGTCTTCCGACTGCCGCCCAGGGGGGCAGAACAAGGTGCTTTCCTCATAGAAGATGCTAATCTCCCTCAGAACTGATAGCAGTCTTCACTGTGTCTCCCACTGACTGGCTATCTCTTTTAATGTTTATTATTTCCACATGCTCAACCTCCTCACTTTCAATTTCTGCTGGATCTTTAGTGCCCTTTAAGAAAATAAACAAAATATGCAGATTTCTGCAGGACTGACACTTCCTCATTAAAACCAGTGTTACTTTTGTTAACTAACACACAAAATGATAAAACATACTACTAAAATAATACTAAAAATGACTAAAAAATAAATAAAAATAAATTAACGCTATGTAGAAATACATAAAAAAGAAAAATAGAAAAGCACATAAATTTACTAAAACTAAAAACTAAAAATATTAAAATAAAATCTAATTCAAAGTATTAATAAATACTATAATAAATAAAAATAAAATAATACTGACTGCAAACATTGTTATGTGATCGAATAGAAAATTACATATTTTTGAAAAAAATTATCAATGACAACTGATAATGACAAATGACAAAAGTGCTCTTTTGGTGTTTTGACCTTTTTGAGGTTGACAGATCAGTCTCTATATGAACCATCATTATATAGATAGAGAGAGATAGAAAGATAATTTCTATATCCATTTTCTATGAAATAAATAAATAACATACAGGTTTAGGACAACACGAGTGTGAGTTTATAATGACAAGGGATGGTAAGATTTACAGATTTGCATCGGTGGATCGGCATAAAAGTTAATGATGCGATGCATCGATTTAAAAAAAGTGTGCATCGGACACAAGTTGGCTATATAGCATCAGTATGACATGACATATTTGCATCAGTAAAAAATTGTTTATTTGTAAATAATTATTAGTAGATGCGTTATACTTTTATCACTAAGAAAGTGACCAATAATTTGTGACCAGTATTTTATATGTAGATTGATTTCTCCTCTCTAAACAGTTTCTCAAGCACGTTCTCTCATCACCACTGCTGCACTGTGAATATGACGCATCACAACAACTACGGAGACCGAGGCATGTCCTGAGAGTCACATAGAATATAGATTAACATGGCTGTCTGTCTGAACCAAAGAAATAAAAGTGATCTATCTGTACCATATTGAATTGCATTGTATAATATTTTTTTTCCATTGCACTGAATCGCATTGTGTTGAACTGAATCGAAATCAGATCGCACTGCATCATAATGGGGTGAATCGTATCGCATCGCATCGGTAGCTGCTTCATAAGTGTCTTTAATGTATCGTATCGTTGGCTATGCATCAAGATGCGTATCACATTGGCCTCAGCTATAGAGAGGCACATCACTAACAATGACATAATATTTATTTGGAGGGAACTGTCAATTGAAATGGAAAAAACACATCTAAAATTAAATCAGATATTCAAATAATAAGCAGCAGTGTTAGGTGAGTCAGTATATAGAGACTCAGTGGTTAAGGGAAAAACAGGTGGGCGCAGGCAATGCGACAGACACACATAACTGAAAACCAAACTGCACCTACTATTTCATCTGAGCAAACGAGTCTTTCCTCAACAGGTAAAACCCAGAACAAAGCAATCTGGTGATTTCTGTGGTCGGAAAGACTGACATCACACTTTTATTATCAATCAGAGGTTTACGAGCTGTTATAGTTTCAGATCCTAATTCATAAAATGGACTGCAGCATGATGTCAGAGGTCAAACACACCAGGGTAAATACATCTCTGTTCTTTGGACTGGGACATTTTGACTGACAGTATTAAATGTACAAGACTCATCATTGATTTAAAGACTGACATCAAACGGCTTGCGGCTTCTGCGGGCAGCAAACACATCCTCTAACTAACAGACCTGTGTTTTTGGGGTTTTTTAATAGTCGGGAATTATTGCTCTTATTGCTGCGACTGTGACTGGAGTTTCAATTAGCTCATCATGACAAATGCATTCCACTGATTATTAACACCACGGAATCAAAACAATAAAGCCCTTAGCACCTAGCTGAGCCTACACATTACTCAGTGGCAAGAATACACACACTGTCTCCTCTTGAGGACAACCTACATTCTATGACATAATCAGTAAACAGAGTTTCTAGGGCGGGGCAATAAATCGATAACGATAATTATCGCAATATAACTTTCCTCGATAAAACAATATGAAGAGTTTGATAAATGTTCGATATAATGTTTATGCACCAGAAGTGGAACGAAACAGCGTGACTCATTTGAACCGCATCACACAGACCATTTATCTGCTCAGCTCAAAGTTCAAACAGCAGCGCAGCGCGAGCTCACTAGAGCAGATGCGTTTACTCACTGATAAATCGCAGTTACGCGAGCACTAAACAGTGCTGTGCGATTGAATTCAGTGAAAAACACAAATGACTCGAACTAGTTTAAAGCCAGATGAAACAGCGCTGATAAACAGTCAGAAGGCTTTTCAATCTACAAATCACCATCATTTACCATGGATTTACTGTAGTAATACTAACTGCACTGTGGTATTGTCAGAAATGTCGGTACTCATATCGAATTTTAAAATATTATTAATGTAGACATGAATTAAATGTATTAAAGGGGTAATGAATATTATTACAGTATTTTCGTGATTAAGCTATAGCGTTTGTGCATTTATACTAAATGTTTTTAGACTACTGTTTTTCCATACAAATACCTAAAAACCATATAGTTATATTTTTACCATGGTATTAAGGTGCTATATGTGTGGTTTTACCTGTGGTTATCATGATATAAAAGTATGCTACTATGGAAGACCGATGGAAAAAAGTCAGAATAATTAAATTTCACCATATAAATATGAGGTTGCTACAATTTTTACAATGTTACAGATGATTTTGATAATGAACAAAAATTTACACCTGCATCCTAACACAAGCTACTACTATTATATGTGCATTTCTAAGAGGCAAAATTAATATTATTATTAATATTAGGCAACACAAACCTGTTTCTTGATTTGAAACAATATCACTCATTAGAACATGCAGAAACTAAAAAAGATATTTATTTTGTGAAGGAAATGTAACAGTCTGGTTTCTAGAACTTTCACTTTGGAGCAAAAACCTGGCTTCAAACTTAAAAGAAATAAAGATTTGACATTTATCGTGATAATGATCAATATTGACTGATATGAAAAAAATTGGCATTATCGCCCAGCCCTAGGAGTTGCAAACCAATATTTCTTTTCATGCTGAAATGATAGAGAAATCCTAATAGTACAGCTGAAATCTGTGCCAGACTGGCCTGGCAATTCATCTGTGAGACGTAGTTAAGTTTAAGATTAATGCCTCATATCACACCTACTGAATTCTTAATGGAAATGTGTCCGGTATCCCAGAATATACTCTACATAATGCATGTGCTATTTTTAAAGGCATTATACCTTAAATATGGCATGCTGGCAGAGTTCAGGGTGAGAGCACTTCTGACTGATTATTTAGTCTTCACTATTCCTCAAGGGTTTTTAATCAAATCTGTTACCAGGGGTCGCCCTCAATGAAAGAAAAGTAATTATACTGACTTTATGAGTATTTAGATTTATTACCAGCAGCCTACAGGCCAATTAACCTCACAAAGCACAGATAGATGCTTAATTTGGAAATTTCATGGTAATTTTACTGGTAACCTCTTAAAATGGCACAGAGGTCTCTTTGGAATTCATATTAGCCAGTGCAGCCTGTGCAGATAATCACACAACAACAGGGGCTTTTAGAGTTTTAGTATGTGAAGTTTAGTAACATTTTATTTAAATTTTAAGTTGTAATTCAGAAAATGCCCAAATTTGTGCATTTGTGCATTTACTCTATATTAAAGGGGTCATATGATGCGATTTCAATTTGTCCTTTCTCTTTGGAGTGTTACAAGCTCTTGGTGCATAAAGAAGATCTGTAAAGTTGCAAAGACTAAAGTCTCAAATCCAAAGAGATATTCTTTATAAAAGTTAAGAGTCAGCCACACCTACCTAAAACGGCTCGTTCTAACACGCCCCTACATGTCTACGTTACGATGTGGGAAGATTTGTATAATGCCGCACAAATGTTCACGCCAAAAAAGAAGGCGTAACTTTTATTCTCGCTGAAGTATTGTTGTTGCCACCGCCACCCTGTCGTGAAGGCACTGTGTTTCGTTGTGAAAGCGAAAGTACTTTGGTTGGCCTTCCAAAAGAGGATGATATCTGCTTCGTCATGCCTGGAGCTGATCCGTGCTGGTCGCTGAGGAAATACATCAACTTCACGCTGTGGATCGCCGGATCGGCTTTCACCGTGGACGAAGCGGAGTCCAGCCCGGGGTCGTCACATGTGGTTGACGCTCCTTTGTCGAATCCGCCGGCCGCGCCGTTCTCAAGCACACCCGCCTCTGCTCACTCAAGCCGGCCTCCGCTCACTCTAGGCCGCGGCTCACTATAGGCCTCCGCTCACTCAAGGCCACGGTGTGTGACGCTGTGTTTCAGAAAGGCGGGGCATAGAGGAGAAACAATAATGTACAGTATGTGGAAAATAATGTGTTTTTTTAACCTTAAACCGCATAAACACATTTCATTACACCAAATACACAAAATAATGTTCTTTTTAGCAGCATCATATGACCCCTTTAAAAAAAAAGATTTAGTTTTTGCATTTAAAGAAAACAAACATTTCAGCTGTGATAACAATTGTCTATGGTGTACATAATTACTTAAAAAATCTAATTAGCTGATATTAGTAATGAAGATGTATTTTAATTAAGGGTTCAATTCTCAAGAAATAACCATAAACACTGAAACCTTCTGTATTACAGGTTAATAAAGTTCCCTATGACCACGCAAACACGATTATTTAAAGAATTCTGCCATTTAAACAAACATAAGGCTGTCAAGAAATTTAACATTTAATTTAATTAATTACACATTGTCAAATTAATCGCAAATTATTTGCACATAATTTTAGGCTCAGAAATCACCCCCCAAAAGATAATTTAAAGCAGATATTTGGGGGAAAAAACAGTATTCTTGCTCATACGATATTGATTATATTGTAGAAGTCGTGGCCTAATGGTTAGAGAGTTGGACTCATAACCCAAAGGTTGTGGGTTCGAGTCTCGTACCGGCAGGGTTTGTAGGTGGGGGGAGTGAATGTACAGCGCTCTCTTCCACCTTCAATACCACGACTGAGGTGCCCTTGAGCAAGGCACCGAACCCCCAACTGCTCCCCAGGTGCCGCAACATAAATGGCTGCCCACTGCTCCGGGTGTGTGTTCACTGCTGTGTGTGTGCACTTTGGATAGGATAAATGCAGAGCACTAATTCCGAGTATGGGTCACTTCACTTAACTATATTATATGATATAAATATTAGACAAAAACCATATAGGGGCATTTTTTCTATCATATCTTGAATTTTAGGGGCATCTAACTGCATTCTAATAGGCTACATAAATGCAGTCAGTCGTCGTCGACTGCATATAATGTAAAATAACATACATGGGGTGCGTTAAATGCATTAAAGGGGTCATATGATGCGATTTAAATTTTTCCTTTCTCTTTGGAGTGTTACAAGCTCTTGGTGCATAAAGAAGATCTGTAAAGCTGCAAAGACTAAAGTCTCAAATCCAAAGAGATATTCTTTATAAAAGTTAAGAGTCAGCCACACCTACCTAAAACGGCTCGTTCTAACACGCCCCAACATACCTACGTCGCTCTGTGGGAAGATTTGCATAACTCCGCCCAAATGTTCACGCAAAGAAAGAAGGCGTAACTTTTATTGTCACTGTAGTATTGTTGCCGCCGCCATATCCTGAAGACGCTGTGTGCTTCGTTGTGAAAGCGAAACTACTTTGTTTGGTCTTCCAAAAGAGGACGATATCCGCTTTGTCATGCCTAGAGCTGATCCGTGCTGGTCGCTGAGGAAATACAACAGTATGGTGAGGGGCGTAACATTTCCGTCTCACGCTTGAGGTATTCGGCCAATCACAACGCACTGGATAGCTGGCCAATCACAGCACACCTCGCTTTTTCAGACCGATGAGCTTTGTAAAAATCGACGCGTTTCAAAAAGGCGGGGCATAGAGGAGAAACAATAATGTACAGTATGTGGAAAATAATGCGTTTTTTTTACTTTAAACCGCATAAACACATTTCATTACACCAAATACACAAAATAATGTTCTTTTTAGCAGCATCATATGACCCCTTTAATCATTTTAATGTGTTATTTTTCCCATAATTAATTGCACCAAATTAACACATTAAATTGACAGCTAAATAATACGAAGGCTTGATTAAAGTCCATTAAAACAACACCTAAAAGGATTATGTTCAGTATTTCAAGGTGAGAGTTGGCATATAAAAAATGTGATAATATACAGTATGCCTGTGTCTGTTTTTTATTTTTACAATACAGAATATTGAATTAATGTTCATGACTATGGAAAAAAATAAAGGCCATCAAAATATTTAGGAGTATGACATATGTATAATTTATAACATATGTACCATCT
>NW_015536463.1:126978-128022 GCF_001515605.1 Sinocyclocheilus anshuiensis | reverse complement strand
CACATTATTTTAGAAAGCTGAGTTAAATTACGCAGGCCTGATTACTGCCAGACCTGTTGAATCAAGAAATCACTTAAATAGAACCTGTCTGACAAAGTGAAGCAAGCTTAAAGAGCAACACAACATGCTGCGATCTAAAGAAATTCAAGAACAGATGAGAAACAAAATAGTTGACATGTATCAGTCTGGAAAGGGTTATAAAGCCATTTCTAAAACTTTGGGACTCCAGCAAACCACAATCAGAGCCATTATTCACAAATGGAGAAAACTTGGAACAGTGGTGAACCTTCCCAGGAGTGCTGGGGCCTACCAAAATTACTCCAAGAGCGCAACGGCGACTCATCCAGGAGGTCATAAAATAACCCAGAACAACATCTAAAGAACTGCAGGCCTCACTTGCCTCAATTAAGGTCAGTGTTCATGATTCAACAATAAGAAAGAGACTGGGCAAAAACGGCATCCATGGGAGAGTTCCAAGGCAAAAGCCACTGCTGGCCAAAAAGACCACAAAGGCTCGTCTCACATTTGCCAAAAAATATCTTGATTATCCCCAAGACCTTTGGGCTAATATTCTGTGAACTTATGGGACAAAAGCTGAACTTTTTGGAAGGTGTGTGTCCCCTTACATCTGGCATAAAACCAACACAGCATTTAATAAAAAGAACATCATACCAACAGTCAAACATGGTGGTGGTAGTGTCTGTGATGGTCTGGGGCTGCTTTGCAGCTTCAGCACCTGGACGACTTGTCATAATTGATGGAACCATGAATTCTGCACTCTATCAGAAAATCCTGACGGAGAATGTCCGGCCGTCAGTTTGTGACCTCAAGCTCAAGCGCACTTGGGTTATGCAGCAGGACAATGATCCCAAACACACCAGTAAGTCCACCTCTAAATGGCGCAAGCAAAACAAAATGTGGGTTTTGGAGTGGCCAAGTCAAAGTCCGGACTTAAATTCGATTGGGATGGTGTGGCATGACCTTAAAGGGGTCATATGATGCAATTTCATTTTTTCCTTTCTCTTTGGAATGTTACAAGCTCTT
>NW_015536463.1:124595-126968 GCF_001515605.1 Sinocyclocheilus anshuiensis | reverse complement strand
GGCCAATCACAACGCACTGGATAGCTGGCCAATCAGAGCACACCTCGCTTTTCAGACCGATGAGCTTTGTTAAAATCGACGCGTTTCAAAAAGGCAGGGCATAGGGGAGAAACAATAATGTACAGTATGTGGAAAATATTGCGTTTTTTTAACTTTAAACCGCATAAACACATTTCATTACACCAAATACACAAAATAATGTTCTTTTCATGCTCGAACAGTCCATTCATGCTCGAAAACCCTACAATATGGCTGAATTAAAACAATTCTGCAAAGAAGAGTGGGCCAAAATTCCTCCACAGCGATGTGAAAGACTCATTGCCAGTTATCGCAAACGCTTGATTGCAGTTGTTGCTGCAAAGGGTGGCACAACCATTTATTAGATTTAGGGGTCAATTACTTTTTCATGTAGGGCCAGGCAGAGCCTCCGCAGCAGGGCGACTGGGTGACTGTGAGGCGGCTTAGTCGCAGGTCAAAACACCGCTCTTCCGTTCCAATCAAAACAAGTGCTGGCTAATGCTAAACGTAAATTCAGTAAGATTGTTATCCATGCCAGCGCTAATGATGTTCGACTTTGCCAGTCGGAGATCACTAAAAATAACATTAAAGAGGTGTGTGAACTTGCAAGTACGATGTCAGACACTGTAATATGCTCTGGTCCCCTCCCCGCTTACCATGATGACGAGATGCATAGCAGACTGTCGTCACTCAATGGCTGGATGTCTAAGTGGTGTCCGCAGAATAACATAGGTTTCATAGACAATTGGATGAGTTTTTGGGGCAGACCTGACCTGTAGAAAAGAGATGGTCTTCATCCCTCCTGGGGTGGTGCCGCTCTTCTCTCTTGAAATATGGCACATAGTCTTTTTAGTTTGTACTTGACTAACTGGGACCCAGGTCAGGAAGCAGACAGACTGGCTAAACCGACCATCTGCTAGCCGCCTCATGTCACAGAAATCAGTTATTTCTCAGCACATAGAGACCCTTTCACCTAGATATCACACTATAGCGACTGTCTGTTCCCCGAACGAGAAAATACAAAAAACGTCCAAACCAATTTAAGAGTAACAATTTAATTGTTGTTCAACAAATAAAAAATGTATATAATACAGAGAAACAAATTATAAAGCTGGGCTTATTGAATATCAAATCCCTTTTTACGAAAGCACTTTTTGTAAATCACTGATCATAACCTAAATGTGCTCTGTTTGACAGAAACCTAGCTAAATCCTGATGATTACATTATTTTAAATGAGTCTACCCCCCAAGATTACTGTTATAAACATGAGCCGTGTCCAAAAGGTAAAGGGGGAGGTGTTGTTCTGTCACCGATGGAGTTTTGGTTCCTTGCCGCTTTCGCCTCTGGCTTGCTTAGTCGGGGACACTTCATTTCCAGCGATATCGTCGACTTGATTGCACAGATACTATTTAAACTGAACTGAGCTGGATGATGACATCACTGAATTCAATAATGAACTGCCTTTAAATGAAAATTGAGTGTTTACTATTGTCCTTTTGCATTATTGACACACTATTTTCCTATTTAATACTGTAAAGCTGCTTTGACACAATCTGTATTGTTAAAAGCACTATATAAATAAAGGTGACTTGACTTGACACATAAAGGTACATGCAAATTGCAATGTTTGCATAGAGTGCATTGTTTGCACTCTAATGTTCTTCTTGGCACTCGAGTTCAAGCCTGAAGTCAACTACCTGCTTTGCTATTTGCCAATTACACAACATGCACATAATTAGTTTTGTAAAGAAAACACGGAAAATATCATAAATGCTGATGCAACTAAAGCTTCCTCTCAGACTAGTTAGTGACAATGGCAAAGGGGCAGATCTTTGTTGACCAGATGAAACACTGTCCTCCTCATTACACATCAATATGTGACCCTGGACCACAAAACCAGTCATAAGTATAGCCTATATTTGTAGCCATAGCCAAAAATACATTGTATGGGTCAAAATGATTGATTTTTCTTTTATGCCAAAAATCATTAGGATATTAAAGGTGCCATAGAATAGAAAACTGTATTTACCTTGGCATAGTTGAATAATAACAGCTTTGTACATGGAAATGACATACCGTGAGCCTCAAACACCATTGTTTCCTCCTTTTTATGTAAATCTCGAGAATGCAAAAGACCACTGAAAAATAGGCGAATCAGAACATAACACCGACTGTGACGTTACAGTCAGGATCACTAATAGTTACGCCCCCAACATTTGCATATACCCGCCCATGTTCTATGCCAGCCATCAGCCGAACCTGCACACAAATAACGCGCGTTCTAATAAAATAACGCGAGCCACTAAAGGGACATTGTTAGCTGCTTGCTAGCGGTAGCCTGTTACATTATAGTA
>NW_015536463.1:120270-124442 GCF_001515605.1 Sinocyclocheilus anshuiensis | reverse complement strand
GGATGATGGCGAATAATTTACAGATCCTGAGCACCACTGACAAGCATCTGATCTTGTAAAATGTGTGGTAAGTACTGCTGCTGGAGTTTACACAGAGCACGTGCGATCGCAAATCTTGAAAGTGAAAGTAAAAAGTGATCATGCATATTCGCATATCCCCGCATATTAATAGCGGCTCCCTGATGCCCGCATTTTATATACGGTATAATTACCCAACGATATAACTGTGAGAGAAAGTATTGAAATATATATATGTTTCCTTCCTGCTGTGTGAGCTACTGAAATTAGCCACACTGTGAAACAGCCAATCAGAGCAGAGCTCAACATTTAGCCGCACTGCGAAACAGCCAATCAGAGCAGAGCTCAACATTATTATTCATGACCCTTCCAAATAAGGTAAAAACAGACCATTTCAGTCTAGGTACAAATCCTAGGGTAAACCGTTTCTGGAGATTTTTTTGCCCTTACCTAAGCCACATACCTTCTATGTAGATATCAGAGAACAATTTAAAATATTGTATATATATATGTATATATATGTAATATATCAATGCATTCTATGGCACCTTTAAGTAAAGATCATGTTCCATGAAGATATTTTGTCAATTTCCTACCATAAATATATCAAAACTTATTTTTTGATTAGTAATAAGCATTGCTATGAACTTCATTTGGACAACTTTAAAGGCGATTTTCTCAATATTTAGATTTTTTTTTGAACCTTCAGACTCCACATTTTCAAATAGTTGTATCTCGGCCAAATATTGCCCTATCCTAACAAACCATGTAATAATGGAAAGCTTATTTATTCAGCTTTCAGATTATGTATAAATCTCAATTTACAAAAACTGAATCCTTATGACTGGTTTTGTGGTCCAGGGTCAAATATGAGCTAGCACAGCCAGTCCTATAACAAAATATGAGCCAGATTTACTGGCCCTTATAATAACAGATACACTCTGAATTTATATCCTGCTTTAGCATCCGATTTCACTTCCCCCCATTAAATCAATACAACCATTCTACATTCCCTCAAATCTGTCATAGCACAGTTCCCTTGCAAAATAAGTAAACTGATAAGCAAGACCATCACTTTTTAATGTTATTGAAAATTTCATATGCCTGTTTAGCTTATAAAGTGGTCTGCATCAATAACTGCATTAAACGTTGTTAATCAATCCTGACCAGTATCGGGCCCGATACCGATACCAGTATCGGTATCGGTGCATCCCTAATCCTGACGCAGAGAGCACTGGCAGCACATCAACGCGTTACGTCAATATAGCCTACATTCCCAGCAGTGCTTCCTAAAAGTCCAGTGGGTCGGCTGCAGAATGTGTATGCATCCTCCTACATAATATATTGAGCAAAGCATCAGCTTAAACAGGGGAGCTGAGCAGTACAGTTATCGAAAAGGATGGCCAAGAACCAACTAAATGGACCGATAAAACCTCTCATTCATTCTTATTCACCTAACAGCCCCAAAATCAATTCCAATCAACCTGCCAGAGGTCAGAGGAGAGAGGCGTCTTGTGCTCAGATACTCACACTCACTGTACTGCTGCAGCTGGGAGAATTCGGCTGGGCTCAGACACACCCAGTCTCCCATCTCGTCGGTCAGAGCGCTCACAACGAGCCGGGGGAACCACGCTGATCGTCCTCAGGTGAGGTATGAGAAGAAGATGGTACGATCTGGCATGATCATGCTGCCTTTTCTTAGTAACAGATGGTGAATTGGCGTCTCTGATGTGGAGTTGCGAAACAAAGGAGGGACACAAGGACGAGGGCAGTGTGAAGGTGAGGCGTGTCGCGCCACCGGTTGGGGCTGGGATTGGAGTAGCTCTGTGATGGGAAGATGACAGGTGCACTCGGAGGAGCAAGTGATGACCTTTCCACCGAAGTTAAAATTTTCAATCTGTAGAATGAGAGAGAGAGAGAGAGAGAGAGAGAGAGAGAGAGAGAAGAAACAGTTAGTAACATCTCAAAGCTGACTTAAGGTTATCGACTCAAGTCTCTGATTTTAGAAAACACACCAATAACAACAGAGCCTGTGTCTGTAATATCCTTATTGCTTCTCCTAGAGATTAAATGTAGAGAACATGAAGACGCTTGCTGAAGTCCTGCATCTCAAGAAATCTCTCATGTGTCTCCTCTAGAGCGGCCTTCAAACTTTTTCAGGCCAGAAATCTCTTGGTAGATTAATCAGAGTCCCCCTTTTACATTACTGAGCGTTGCATTTCTAGTCTGGTCAAAATATTTAATATCAAATCATATGTAAATGTGTGCTGTCAATCATAAAAAAAAAACAACTAATTAATCACACATTTTTTTCCGCGATTAATCCCACCTAACATTAGTTTTTAAATATAATTTTGTATTGCAAAAATTTCACATTCAATCTTTCAATTAATGTAGAAACAACATAAAGACAGTATATTTTAATATTTGTTACAACTTCTTTATGACTGAAGGCGAGTATACTACCAATACTACTGATGTCTCTATGAAGTTGTTTTTTTCCTATAAACATTCAACATTACAGTATAATTGAGAGCTATTATTATAATAACATTATAATAAATTAAAATAATTATAATTATAATAAATGTCATATTTACCTGTGCCCTTTAGCAAGTAGGAAATATACAAAAATGTTATAAAGTTATTAAACACTAAATTCTAAATTAAATATTGATGAATCCTTAAAGCTACAAAAGTTAACGATTTCCTCTTTTTTCTTTTGTTCTTTGATTAACAGACATCACAGCAGCTGGGTAATTAACTTATTTTGGATGCTTTAAGAGCTGCCACTGCTGAACATGATCTGACATGCATCGCATTTTCTCACAACCCTTTACCTTTTCTGACCCACTTCGTCTCTACCAATGAGGTGACGAGTTGAATCGGGTGTGTTAGATGAGGGAGACAGTGCTGGGGAGCTCCAGGACAGTTTTGAAAACCACTGCATTTCAGAGACATGTTCTTAACAAATACTTGCATGTATGCACAGTTTTAAGGCAGCTTTCATCACCGTTTTTGTAATTTCATGACTTAACTGACGACATAACTGACAATGCATGCTTGCCAATGCAAAGCCTCTTTTTGTTTTAAAAAAACTACAGTCAGGATTTACCGAAGACACACAGTGAAAAAATACAGATGAAAGGGCAAAGACACAGTTACACAGATGCTACATTTTTGTGAGAAGATATTAAATAAATCATATAAGGTGAATTACTAAGGTTTGTGGTAGTCAATTTACTGGTATTTGCACCATTTTTTAAGGCCATGTCTTAAAAAAACATGTCTTAAACCACTTTGCACCTGTGTTCTAAGAACATTACACAGACCTGGTTACCACTATGGGTACCTAAACCCGGTATTTAATCGGTCCCGGGGCTAAATTATGAAAGACCCGAGTATCGATAAGCTCTGACGTTAACGCTTCTGCTATCGGTAATGGAGAAATTAAGAAAACACACATACATTTATTATTGCTATAGATACATTGTCATGCAAATTCTATCTCACCAGAGTCGCCAGCTGTTTTTATATGTAATAATATTCAAACATTTGTCTATGATGCATTTTTGCTATTCGCAACTCAGAAGCGAGATCGCGCTCGTGCAGAGGAGCTTCAGCACACGCAACATGAAAACCCTGCTTAATTATGATAGAGGAGAGAACTAAACATTCAAACGTCTGCTTACACTTTAGGCCTGTGGCTGTTTTATTAAGCTATTTTAATTTTTTATTTAGATTTTGGCTTCTAAGGATTATAGCCGCGTTTCTTCTAGCGCAACTTTTTTCCCTTCACTTCACGCGCATTCATTCCTCCCTAAAATCCAAACTTAAAAGTCAGAATCAGCACAATCGGTGATTGTTGAAAAAAGGCCGTCTTATACTGTTGCTAAATTGCGGGACATGTTTGATAATAAAACGTTGAAAGCACAATCCACACAAGAGACGCTGTTCCCCATGCTGAAATGTGTGCACGCGACGCGCTCCAAAACGGACAAGCTATTTACACTTTGAGCTTCAGGCGCGTCCAAATGATGAAATACACACAAAATATGTCAAAATGGCCGGCTCGGAGAGTATTTACTTAAACACATTTGATGTCTTAAGTGGACGAGAACAGTTGGGAGAAAAAAAGCGACAGACTGGCGCTT
>NW_015536463.1:89708-119964 GCF_001515605.1 Sinocyclocheilus anshuiensis | reverse complement strand
GTCGGCTTGGAGAGTATTTACTTAAACACAGTTTATGTCTTAAGTGGAGGAGAACAGTTGGGAGAAAATCCGATGTGTGTCAATATATTGTCTTAAAGTGACAGACTGGCGCTTGGGCCATCAGTTAATCAAACAACAAAATGCAAAGACAAAATCACTCACAGCTCTTAATCTGAATTACGTTATAACTTTAAGTATTACTCTATCAATACATACAGTGAAAACTGTAATTACTTAACTTACTTGTAATACTTAATTACTTGTAATTACTTACCTGAACAGTAATGTTAGTAGACCTTCATGGAAAAATGAAAGCACTGTTTATTTCATTTCATTTGTATATTTGTTTTATTGTATTTGTCAGTTTGTTTTACTTTGTTTCTTTGTTCATGTTCTTACTGCATCTTGTCTTATGTACAGTTTAAAACACTAAAAATGCCTGCACACTGGTGCATTTACAAATTGATGAGTACCGAATCGATAAGCAGTATCGGTAAGAGTAGTAATACTGTTAAAACCTTAACGATACCCATCCCTAGTTACCACTGACTGTGCTGGTTTGTAACCCTGTGCTGATTTGTGCTGCTGTTGGTAGATTGTGTTGGTCATTAGAGATGTAAAAGTATAAAATACTTATCACAATCTTATCTTATCACAATTATAGTGACCAAAATGATCACGGTTATCAGTATTATCACGGTATTGTTAAAATGTGCTGGAAATGTTCAAAAAGCACTCACACATAAATCGTTTCACCAAGTTTTATATTTAAAATCAACAAATAACAAATAAAATGACTTTTTGTTTGCATAAACACTAAAACAATAACATTACCAATGATGTCCTGATTTTAAATGACAACATGACTGACACTTTTTCTAATAACATGTACGAAATGTGACCCTGGACCACAAAACCAGTCATAAGGGTCCATTTTTTTTAATTTTTAAAGACTGTTACTTAAAATTTTGCATTATATTATTTTCATTTATCCTGAGTTGTTCAAATCGTGGTAATCGAATACGGATTTAATTACATTTAAAATATGAAACGTAATACTTACTGTGGGGAATTTTATCATGATTTATCATCAAACCGGTAATCGTTCCATCCCTATTGGTCATTATGGATGTGAACTGACTGAGTCTGTGTTCTTTGCGCACTGTCAATACATCAACCACATAACTTTTCACTCCCATCTGCACTTTTATGGAATTGCGTTCTCACACTAATTTGTCCTGATTAGTAAATCTGGCCCTTAGATTGCAAAGCTCAACTTTATTATATTGTTAAAATGTTATAGTATTGTAATATATAATATGTAATCTATTATACAGTATATATATATGATCTCTTGCAATATAATTAATTGATATGCACAGCTGTGCTATTTTAATATAATTGATACTATTATATTTTTTACTCATATTTTGAATTACTTTTTATATTTTCCATTTTTAATTTTGTTAAAGCCCCTACAGCACCGTCACACACCACATTTTGAGGATCCCTGCTTTCAGTTTCAGAGAAAATCTCAAAAATTACATCTGCAGTAACTCTCTCACTTATTAGAATAAACACGCAAGACAAGGTTTATACTTTCAAAACAAAAGGGAACAACATTAAGTCTCCTGAGCTAAGAAAAAGCAACCTCTGAGCAATACAAATTTTCTCCAGGGAGACAGTTAAAAATAATTTTTTTTTTTTTTTTGACAAGGTGTACAAGTCATGCTGTATGCTGTCTTTGCCTTCATTTGGACATTTCGTTTGCTCCAGTACACCCAGTTAAAACAGCATAGCAGTGCTCCTCCATATAGCTGTAAGTTCAAAGGGCCACTCAGCAAATGACTCACATGGGCCTGGCCTGCTTCTGTGCTCACCATGCCGTACCAATCAATGTCTCTCTCTCTCTGTCTGCTGAATACTCTCGTTCCGTTTCTATTTCTCTCTCTTGTTCTGTCTCTCTCTCTGTTCTCGGACACTCCCAATGAGTTTAAGCAGAGAGAAAAATCAACAGCAGTTTGCCAGCACATCCACAGGGAGGGAAGAAACTGACATAAAACCTCTGCGAAGAGCAGAGGCATGAGAAACTGCCATGATGAAAAGAGGAAAAGACAAAGCAAAAGGACAAAAATCAATGAAGTTAATAGGGCTGCCATGAGTTACAGCATGCCAGGGAGTAAGTTCATGCCCACTGGTTTAAAAAAGCATAGAGTGATGTGTGCTGTTTGTTGTACAGAGAAAAGAGCCTGAACACAAGGGAGGGTGAAGACAATGAATATAAATGGGCTTACACAAATTGTATAAAAAAAAATACAAAGGAAAATGAAAATGTTCTTGGCTGAACATTCAATTTCAGCCTCAAGACGTCATGCATCACAATACCGTAGAGTTTGTTTGGACACACAGACTTTGGCATCAACAGCAAAATATACTGGAATTGTTTTTACATCTCTTTTAGTTTTTTTTTTTTTTGCCGTCTTAACTGTGCATACATTTTTGGTACTGGTCTTTCAATTCCGTACATGTGTACTGAGAGAATACAGTGTTATTTTAACCGCAGCGTGTGCAGAATGTATTTAGAAACTCTGTATGCAAGGTAAATCAATCAATCAACATTAAAGACAGATAACAGTGTGTTAGCTGCTGTGGGGAAAAATGTCCTAAACATACTGTATATTAAGCATTTCAAACCATCTTAGCATACAGTTTAAAGCCACTTGCCATCCTGTCAGATGTGTGCTACCTAAAGCATTTAAGATGTCTTTTCCTCAGTGCATAATTTGCATCTTCGGGTTTATCCTTCTCTGTAAATGTTAGAAAGTCACATGAGTATTTCCATTTTGCAAAAAGGCACATCCTGACAGCAAGTTGCAGACTTTATTTAAAGACTTTATTTAAAGATAAATCCATAGTTTGTTCAGCAAACCACTGTTTAATGAAAAAGAAGCAAAATATTTTTTGTTTGTTCCCCCGCTGTACCGAAAACATACCGAACCATTGTTTATCTGTACCGTTACACCCGAAATGATTATAAAAAAACATGACCACTAATATTTTCATTTAGCATCGTTTTTCCTACTGTCTGGTGAAGCATTGTCATTCAAAATATAACACTGTCAAATCAGACAATCATTGCAGCAAATATGAAAACTAAGGCTGATTTGCTTAAAATAAATGATATGATTAATGATTAATAATTAATATAGTTATAATTCAAATATAAACATTTTTGATTGCAACTGACTGTTTCTCGGAATTCCTAACTTTGAGATTAATTCAAGTAAATTCACTTCTGTGGAAAATATTGTAACCGGGCATGCAATGGAAGCAAAAACTAATAAACAAAAAATGGATGATAGAGAATGAAAGAGCAAATATGGCCATTAGTGGTAAATAAATAAAGATAAAGATCTCGGTGTAGGTGCTGGTATAGCTGTATTGAAACACACAGAGAAGCAGAGAATATCACTGAGTGGAATCTTTCCTGTTATTTTCATGTCTCAAAATGAATCATCCAACCCAACTAAACTCTCTGAATTTACTTGTATTATGGACTTTTCCGACGAGAGAGCAGTGTGGTTATTATTCCTGATCTACACACAACGTGCTGGTATATTATTTAACATTTGAAAATATTTTTTGAAGTCAATATTATCATGAATACAGGCGTATTACCACACTTTAGAAATTTCAGAAAAGATGTTATGTCCATAATTTACATATCTGCACATTAGCACTAAAACAGATACAAAAACGAAATCCTCCAAATTATAATTTGATAAACTTCTAAATCATTATCAAACAATAGTAAATCATTTATTGGTTTAATGTATTTAAATTCCACTCCTAGATAAAAACACATCAGCAGGACTAAGGAAACAGGATCTTAATTGAAACACTGGGTTTGATTACCGATGATTATCTTTGTATAATTAAATGATCGATCCAATGAGGAATCACGCAAGCTTGTCTGGTAGTATATGAAAATAATAGAAAGACAAATAAGTCAGTGATAACTTTTGAAAATACTGACATTAATGTGTACTATAAGCATAAACAGCTTACATTTCCAAGAATAAGAGACTCATCATTGATTTTCCCCCATAACTCATTTTACTTCACAATGATTTATTGGTCCATATATCAAGGACATCATTTCTGTTGCCATCTGTGACTTCACAGGGAATTTGATTTTCTCTTGTGGAACATTTCACACAGAGACCCAAAAATAGACCTGAACTATTCCTATGGGACAAGGCCCAACGTAATAACTCTGAATTACACAATATTTACACAATTACACAATATTTTTGATTCCCAAAATTAAACTCTCCTTTCAGCTTGTCAAACATGATATCAATACACATGATCTAGGATAAATAATACAAAAACTTGCCATAACTGTACTAACCACTTGATAAATATGTGCCAAATCATTAGCACAACATTGTAGCAGAAAAAAGGGTTGGATTTCAGCCCTAGTGGTCTAGTGAGAAGGCTTGTGTTTCTGCTTCACACTTCAATTCACAATCGGCAAGTCAGAATCAAAATACCCAAGCTTATATTTCTTATATTTCACAAAGCCCTAGAGATTCATAGTGAATTTCAAACATCCTGCTCAGAGGAAGAGGCTCAGATTTCTGCTTCATTAAGTAGGGTGGAGGGAAAAAATTATTCTGTTACCAATCGTGATTCAAGGGAAGTGTGTAGTGTAAATAAGGGGTTATCCAAGCTTTAATAGGAAGGAAAGCCCCTTATACAAGCATTGTGTAGTCAATGCTTGTGTAAGCAGCCACATATGAGGTGTTTCTTTGAGGTTATAGTATAATAAAGAATGATCATGTGACTTTTACGTACACCAGGTGACCTGTAAATGCGAAAAAGCCATTTCCATTGCAGTTTTGCTAAATATTATTTTTTCAAATTGCCTGAAAAACTACCTCATGCAAGCCCAAAAACTTTTCTGTGATAATTTGAAGGGTAATGGAATGTGGGTAATTAAAAGTACATTTTAAAAAGTTTACCATGAAAAATGCTTAATGTGGCCTAATGTGGGTTAATGTTCTAAAAACAACCAGTGATCGAGCGTTTTTCACATAGAATGTCAGCACCTTACACTGCAGGGCCATTCGCAGACAATTTTTTTGCATTCTCTTCCATTGTTTTTCTATGTAAACATGCACTAGACAGATGTTTTTGACGTTTGCCCTCGCATTTCGTGTTTTTTGAGTCTAATGTATGAGTGCTTTTTAAGATGTTAAAGTGTGAATTTAAAAGAAGTTGAAGTTTTTAAACGTTTATCGAGAAACACTCTTGACTTTGTATTATGCAATATTTATGTAGACTTGGTTAAGGACTTGGCTCTGTACATTGGCTGTTGATTGGATGGAAGCATCTTAAGACATGCTTGAGGCTGACTGCAAGAAAATATTGGGGTTTAAGCAGACTAAATGACTAGAAAAATATGGAATACCTCACCAGACATTACTTGTCATTTCACTGGAAGATCATGTTATGACACACTGTCCTACTGCTTTAGCAGCTTAAGCTCTTTGCAGTTACATATTGAAATTAGTGTTTTTTTTTATTATTGTAATAGAGAATCAGGACGTGAATTCCCAGGCCTTAAAAGTAAATATGGGCCAGTTTTTATGACCACTGAAATCCCACTTCAGATGTTGATTTCAGGGTTCAAAATTCTGGCAATTTCTTTCTTTTTTTATCTAAAAAGAGTAAAGCACCATGGAGTCTTGATAAAAGAATGAGATCGTGTTACTGTGCCTCAAACAGACAGGCTGAAAAATTAGCTTTATCGAGGTGTTGTAATTTCCTGCTGCTAGAACACTGTAAGAATAAAATCTGCCTGCTCTGTCCTAATGAAACGAGACGTGCTGTACTGAGTGCTAAAATGGTAAATGGAAGGTAAAGTCAAGGTGAACAGGTGAAAAAAAAAACACCAAAAATAACGAGAGCACAGAGACTATAAACACATAACTGTCATCTAATGAGATGAAAGGTTTGTGGTAAAGGATTTAATTCTAGTATCACCAGACGATGGAAACTATTTTTGATCCTCCCACCATGCAAACTGCCTTTCTGTTTTCTCTATTCCTCTTTACGGTAAAAAAAAAAAAAAAAGGTTTCTTCCTGTGTGGGTTTCCCTCATCACTCATAGTATCTTTCTCTTGTGTCCTCCTCCTAACAATGAAAGCTATACATCCATACGTTATTACTGTCAAGGGCAGAATTCTCTAATAAGCCAGTTAAGGAAATGTGTACATTAAAGGAAGGATTGAGAGACAAAGTTAATGGCTGTATTGTGCAAAAGTGTGTGTGTTAATGGGCTGTGGGAGCCACGTGCTGATCAACAGGATGGGGCCTCCCCTCTGTATGGAGCGGGATTCTGTTTGCTCAGACAGTTGCCTGGCAACCTGATGTCATAAGTTTGCAGCAAATAGATGAAGTGAAAGCGGTTATGGGTTTGTGTGTGTGTATCTGGAGGAGTGTGTGTGCATTGGTGCATTATGTCTGTCTGTGTATGTACCAGGCCACAAGACAGACATAATATAATATCAATCTCATGTACCCTTAGCATAAACAAAGAAAGGGTACAGGAAGTGCATTACACCTATATTTCTACAGGGAAACCAATGTAGAACTCGTCCATTTATACCCACAAATCATATGAATGGACTTAGTGGCAGCCCAACCTAGAATTCAGGGCTTAGTGCAACTCTAACAATATTTAGGATTGAATATATGAGGAATATTATAGATCCATATCTTCTCAAAATTTCAACAATCCAACAAAATCCCAATTGATGCTCAAATTATGGGTACACTTGATTAAGTAAATGATGAAGGTGAACAACTCACTGTAGATGAAGTACACGAAGGTTCATACATTAAACAAAATTCTTAAGTGTAAATCAATGGTTTGGAGTGAAAAATTCAACTGTCCATATGAAAAGATTTCTAAAAGGACTCCTGTCTTTAGATGTCATAAATTACTAAGGCTGTCAGAGCTGCGGTGCGGTGCACGATTCTCAGGACATACAGTATATAGGAGCTGATGGGAAGCCAAGTTCATGTCCCGATCCCACTCCCCCTCTCTCACCCCTTTATTCCTGTTTACACTATGCTATCCTAGTATAAATAAATACAAAAAGCCCCCCAATTTTTTGTACTATTTAGAGCTATTGTACTAATTACAGTTTACACATGGTGCTTTATGATTATGATTTCTATGTACATATTCAACACTTTTTCACTTAAAGATGTTAAAATGATGTAAAAATCTGAATTCAATAATAAAGATTTTTTCTTCTTGCCCAGTCAGACTTGTGTTTCAGATTTTTACATGCCATTGCAACATTTTTATCTGGCCATACTACAAAAATATGTTTTAATTTTAGCCACATATTTGATTCTTCAGAAAAAATATATATCCATCAGCGATGCACGATATTGGATTTTTGCCGATATCCGATATGACGATATTTTTCAACAATACCAATATATTTCCTTTTGTCTGGAAACAATACCAAGTCACTCCTGCAGAGATTATAAACTAATCATTTTTTTTTTTTGGTTAGTTTTGAGCAAAAACTTAATTGTTAGAATTAAATAAACAATAATAAAGTTTGTTTTATAGAGAGTACATTGAAAGCTTATACAATAACTATGAAAAAAAATCAATCACTGTTTTTTTCCCCTAGATAGGACTAGATGCAGTGGTAATCTTAACATTTTATTTGTAGATTTAAAGGGGTCCAAAATAATGATCTTTAAAATAGCATCATATGACCCCTTTAACATTTGTAGGTGTAAAGGTCTAAAGCAAAAGAGTTAAAAAATTTTTTTAATTCTAAAATTCTTTTAGAGCTTCTTGTATTTAGGTTCTCATAATCCCTTTGAAAAAATATATATTACACATGAATAAATCAGTATATATAAAATTAATTTACAAGTTTGATTTTTTTCTATAGTCTTTTTTTTTTTTTTACCTTTAAATCACTTACAAGCCTTAAACTTTTAAACAGTAGTGTATATAACCAGAATTCACCACTACAAGGTGCAATACATCACAGAAAGGCATAAACATGACCAACGAACACAAGACATAGTAAAACACAGCAGTGACAGTTCCATCGACTGTTTACAGTCTCACATTGAACCCTCACTGCTGAATCCTGAAGGTGCTCTTTCCACCTGATTTACAAGGCAATGGGAGCTCACGAAACCACCTCTGTAGGTCAGACTGCAGCAGGAACGTGGACAACACTGGGACATGGAGCATGTTGTCCAGCAAGATGCTTGTTCAATGAATGCAGATCTTACTCTGATTTATAATGCCTCCCAGTCCCATTAAACAATATGAGCCTCATTATTCTCCCTCTTCCTCCACTCTCTCCTGTCTTGCAGTGAAGAAATGCATGTACCTTATTCCATTTGCCTCTCTGTCTCCAACTGACACTCCATTATCCTCCAGCCCTGGAGTATTTATACCATTCCCCCACATCCCTTTCTCTGTAGCCATCTATATTAGATCATTTCTCTCTCGTCCTCCCCCACTTTCCTCCAAACTATACCAGCTCGGTCCATGACGCATCTCCTTTTCATGCAGAATTTATGTGACCATCCTGTTACGTGTACCTCCTTATTTGACCCTTTCTCAGATCCATTATTTAAGTGTTTCTATGTAACACACTGATACTTTCTCTATGTAATAAGTAAAAGAGTTTGCATCAGACTTGGGGAATATGTGAATGATTTGCACTGTGCTTTTGTAATGTGGGTGCAACATAACAGTTTCAGTGTGACGTGAGATGTGATGGACTCCTGCACTGCCCACGATGGAAAGGAACTTCAGGGATCTAAAAGTGGTTTACAGATAAACCAAAAATCTCAGTGGCCTCAGCAATTTTTGGTTGAGCTGTTGACGGGGCTACAGTATGAGAGTTTCCAATAACCTTATTAATCATATTTGCACTATTCAGTAAAGTACCATAGGAAATTATTAATGGTAATTAGCAATAAAAATCCACTTGCACTCACCGTCTTCAAGTCCTGTCACGACCTTCCTCCCACTGAACATGAAATGTTTTAACAACAATTAAACTGTGAGCTAATCATATATTCAGTTTCAAAGATATATTTCAGGAAAGTCTTGCTCATCAGCAGCCCGAATCATCTGAATCAGACACCTGTGGTGTAAACATCATTGGATAATATATAATTAGTTATTTAAGTGACTATTTAAGTTTTAAGTTTTAATTCATCAGTGTCTAAAATAAGTCATAAATAATAACCTTATTAATCATATTTGCACTATTCAGTAAAGTACCATAGGAAATTATTAATGGTAATTAGCAATAAAAATCCACTTGCACTCACCGTCTTCAAGTCCTGTCACGACCTTCCTCCCACTGAACATGAAATGTTTTAACAACAATTAAACTGTGAGCTAATCATATATTCAGTTTCAAAAATATATTTCAGGAAAGTCTTGCTCATCAGCAGCCCGAATCATCTGAATCAGACACCTGTGGTGTAAACATCATTGGATAATATATAATTAGTTATTTAAGTGACTATGTGTTTTAATTCATCAGTGTCTAAAATAAGTCATAAATATACAGTAACCATATGCAAAATACACTCACACAATGTCCAAAAGCAGTCGTATTCCACTGACAAATTTACATCTCACATTAGTGGAATTTTAGTGAGATGCTTATGTAGAAATGTACGCAATAGTAAAGAACTCAAAGCAAAGTACAGCTGCAATATTATGTGAAATTGTCCAGATCTGCAAGCCTCTCAGTCCACACTTGACATTTTAACTGTGACATGCTTTTCCACGAGGCCATTTCTAAACAACATTACAGTAAGAGATGTTCTAATCTGTGGTACTGCGCCTAAGAACATAGATGGACATCTAATAATTATGGAAACAACAACAGTTTTATTCTTTTTTTTTCATATACACAGTGGAAACCGATGAAATCTGGTGTTAGCTAGCTAGTTCCACATGGCTAGCTGGCTAGTCAGCCAACTGTGTTTTGCTGTGTAATGAAGAGTCACTCATGATTAATTCGCCAGCGAGTAACTGTCTGCAGCTGTGTTTGTTTCACACACACACACACACACACACACACACACACGCACATTTGTTTCACATCATAGTGAAGACCTAGTAAACGGCTGCTCCGCTCTGACCTGCTTCACTTCAGAGACGCTCGCTGCATGTTTGGGCCGGTTTCTGTGAGCGGAGCCTAGCGTCAGAGACACACTGGAAACATTTAGTGAGGAGAAACGAGCCGCTCATTCTGGATGTGTTATTCTCTCATCTGCTCTGTATTGTTTTTGGAGAGAAAACATCCACAGACCGCAGACTCGTGTATAAACTGACCTCATTTAGCCTCATCTGTGTGTGTGTGTGTCTCACACACACACACACACACACACACACACACACACACACACACACACACACGCACATTTGTTTCACATCATAGTGAAGACCTCCCTTTGACTTCTATTGTGCTTAAACTAAACTGCTACTATGGACTAACCCAAACAAACCCTAAAATTATTTTTGGCATCTGAAAATATTTAGTCCCTTTATGGCTCATTCTACAAAGCAGATGGCATTTGTGTCACTCATATACATATGTGTAAACATTTAATATTAATATGTTCAATGTTCAATGTTCACTTTATTTATAAAGCGCATATTAATACAACAAATGTTGACCACAGTGCTGTACATGAGACAATGCAGAATAACAATAAAATCACAAACAATAAAAAACAATAAAATCAGCACACAAACACAAATAAAACCTCAGATTCAGTGAGGCAATAGGTAAAAACCAGTTTCACCACTAACACCACACTCATGTATGCTCAAACGCCACAGTAAAAAAATATGTTTTTAAATGTTTAAACTCTCTAAGAGTGGAGCACTGCCAGATATATTGAGGTAGACCATTCCACAGCCTAGGAGCAGCGGCCAGTCTCCTCTCGTTTTCCGGTACGTCCGCGGGACCACTAAGAGATTCAATGACTCAGAACTAAACATTCTCTTTGGTTTCTTCACCTGGATCAGATCCACTATACATGATGTAGATGTACCATATAAGGCTTTAAAAACAAATAATAATATCTTAAAATCAATCCTATAAGAAACCGGCAGCCAGTGTAGCTCTCTTAATACATGACTGATATGCTCATTTTTCCAAATACCTGTCAAAAGTCTTGCGGCCACATTTTGGACCAGCTGTAGTCTGTCCAAACTTTTGTATTGAACACCATAATACAGTGTGTTACAATAGTCTAATCTTGAGAAATAAAAGCATGGATAACCTTTTCCAGGAGATAAAAAAGGCTTAATTTTAGAGATTAGTCTCAATTGAAAAAAAAAAACGAATTTTGACAACTTCATTTATTTATCAAATTTCAGTGCACTATCACAAACTATACCTAAGTTTTTTACTTGATGTGTCCGAAAAGGGGATAGTATACCCAAATCAATTTTGGATGTGTCAACATTCAGAAGGGCCAAATAAAATCAATTCGGTTTTTGATTTATTTAAACATAGCAAATTAGCAGACATCCACACCTTAATCTCGCCAAAACATTCCACCAGTCTTTCTACAGCAATAGAGGCAGTTGGCATTAGAGGTAGATACAACTGGGGGTCATCTGCATAACAGTGAAAAGAAACACCATATTTACTCAAGATCTGACCTAATGGGAGCATATACAGTGAAAAAAAGACTGGTGCTAAAACAGATCCTTGTGGAATGCCACAAGATAAAGGTGCTGAGGTCGACATACATTCTCCCATCTGAACAGAGAAACTTCTGTTTTGAAGATAAGACTTAATCCAATTCAAGGCATTTCCACGAATACCTACACAAGTTTCTAAATGTGAGATCAGAATCTGATGGTTGATTGTATCAAACGCCGCTGTAAGATCTAAAAGCAAAAGTAGAGTCAGTTGCCATAAAAATTTAATTTAAAACTCTCAATAATGCAGATTCTGTACTATGTTGTTTTTTAAACCCCGATTGAAAGACTTCACCGATAGCATTATCAGTAAGGAAGGACTCAAGCTGATTAAAAACAGTTTTCTCCAAAATCTTTGCTAAAAAAGGAAGCTTTGAAACTGATCTATAGTTGCACAACACACTCTTATTCAGGCTTGATTTCTTCAATAAAGGCTGCACTACGGCATGTTTATAGTAAGTTGTGTAAGCTCTTATTAATTATTGATAATACAAATGGACCAATCAACTCAATAATTTTCAATATTTAGAGCTTCTGTTATGAATATTATTCCATATTTTAATTTGAATTTCGGATTGAAATAAACATCGCCGTTAGCGTATACGTAGTTAATCGCTAGCATAAGCGCGGCTAACGCTAATATAATGAGCATTAGAATGAATTTTGTTCAAAATAGTTTCTTTAACTATTTAATGCTCCTATAACTTTTATTTCTGGTCGGCGTTACAGAGCACCGAATACCAGGACAGCCAGGCACAAGAACAGTTTCTTTCCCCAGGCAATCTGCCTCATGAACAGTTAATGTTCTCCTATTGTGCAATTAAAGTATGTGCAATAACCTTATACCTATTTATCACCCTAAACCCTAGTACATCCCTACAACTTATTTTATTTTATTCTATTCCTATTCCATCTATAGCACACCTGTACATACAATTTATTCTTTTTTTTTTGTTTGTTTTTGTGGTTTATATTTATGCATGTGTATTTTATTCACATCTCATTTTTATTATCTGTGTGTTGTTGTTGTCTCCGTGTACTGGAAGCTTGTGACACTATAACAAATTCCTTGTATGTGCAAACATACTTGGCAATAAAGCTCTTTCTGATTCTGATTCTGATATCTTGAGGAGAGAATGTCGACTTAAGCTTGAGTACAATGTCTAAAAGCATGGATAAAGAAATGGGCTCAAAATCAGACAACACAGCATGAGTTACATGTATATCCATAGGCATATATGAACACTGTTGTATATTCTTTCGGATGTCTGATATACAGCCAACAAAAAATCTAAAAGACTTTCACATAAACCCATAGGCATATCTCCGGGCACCTCCGATCTAGGATTCAAGAATGAATCAATTGTTGAGAAAAGGACTTTCGGATTTTGACGATTATTCTCAATAATATCTGAAAAGTATCTAGACTTGGCCATTTTCACAGCCCGTTAGAATTTGCCTAAGGGTCTGGCAACATTTCATAGGAAATTTCTAACTTGTCTGTAATAGATACAGATATTTTTATTAACCAAATTATATTGAAATAAAAGCTAGCATTTCATCCCTATTATTTCTATACACACACACACACACACACACACACACACACACACATAAATAAAAAATACAGTAAAAACAATAATATTGTGAAATATTATTTCATTTTAAAATAATTATTTTATATGTGAATATTTAAAATGGAATACTGTATATTCCAGTGACGGCAAAGCTGAATTTTCTACATCTTCAGTGTCACATGATCCTTCAGAAATCATTCTAATATACTGATTTGGTGCTTATCTTATTACAACTGTCATGTTTGTGGAATATATGTATTGTTGTGTTTTTTTGTGGAAACCATGATACACTTTAAGGATTCTATGATGAAAAAAGTAAGAAAGTACAAAAAACAAACAAACAAAAAAAATCTAATGTAACAACCTTAGGCGAATCTGATGCATCCTTGCCAAATAAAAATAGTATTTTCTTTAAAAAAAAAAAAACTGACCTGAAACTTTTGAATGGTAGTGTGCATTTCATAACTAATAAAATATGGCACAGTGCAATTCATTACCACTTGAATAGGCTCAATTATTTGAGACAATATCTAAATCTAGGTACTGCAGGTTTTTCAGGTATTACTATTAACGCAAGTGCACAGACCACAGAATAAATGAATGCAACATTTAATAAATGCAACATTTTAAAATAATTTATTGCCTACAATTCAATCAGAAGATTTTGTATTCGTCATCTGAGTATGACCACTGCACTAGTCTCCTGAACCACAGTGTGGAGGAACACAACCAAATTAGGACACTAATTCTGAAAGGGATAAAGAGGGAGAGGGAGAGGTGCACTGCTGTCCAGTCATGGCAGTAACATCACCCGTCTCCAGTGGGACAGCAGACAGGCTCACACAGAGAGCTGATACGCAGGGGAATGAGACAGTGGCTGTGATGAATGAAGAACCTGCGGAAAGTGGCAGGCCAAACAGCTGGGAATGGGAGGTTAGTGAGGGGCACAGATATACCAAAATCCCAACGTTCATCAACATTATAGAATTAAACGGCATGGCTGGGTCGCAGGGGTCGCAGTCCAGTCAGAGCCAACAGCAGCGCTGCCATGTGCACCCGTCACCAGTCATCAGGCAGTTTTGCTAATCCACAGGCAGCTACTTGTCACAGTTTGAAGTATGATAAGGTATTGTGTAATATTTTTGTCTCAACTTCTCCACAGATAGTCTCTGCGGTCTGGCTTGCAGTCGGCAGAAAGAGCTCTGACAAAGTGGATGAGAGTGGCAGCTAAAGATATCAGATTATCAAACTGTAGGGAAGAGGCTGGAGGAGACCTGATAGGCCCATTTCACTGACAGAAACGGGCCTCTCTCATGACATCCTCAGTCAAAAATAAGAAAGAAAAAAAAAAAGAGACAAATTGCAACACGAGTCTATTTATGCGTGGTTGTGGATGGTCAACTTAATAATATCTGTGCTTACAAAAACATATTTTTTTTTGTTTTTCTGTTTCAAGCAGTGTATAGCCTATTTATTTCACCCCTCATACTAACAGGTTACAATATTCACACTGTGTGTGTGAGAGAACCGGAGGTGTAAGCAGAGTTACGACACTGAGCCTTTTTTGTTGTGTGTAGCGTGCTGAAGGCAGTACAAAACAGAAAATTTATTATGAACCTATGATAATTTGCAATAAGTTTAATTAACAACATAAACATGCATTTTGCTTTGAAACAATCTAGTTTGTAAGTCAATACCACACACTTAACAGTCATTTTATAATCAGTCCTGTGATGCCCAATATATCCATATTAATTTAGGGAATCATAATGCTTCAATTCTCTCTACATAGTTATAATACATTATTTTAAATTCATAAAATACTTAAAGTGTACTCATAACTATTTTAAGAACATCTTATCTAATTCTTACACATCCGTTTCTATGACAAATGACTAATTAAGAAAATACAGTATTTTTATTTAAATTAATGTGTCACAAAAAACTTAACCAAAGTGATCTGCAAAAGCTGGTGGTGGAAAACTGTTATTTAGGATTATTTATTTACTGCTATAATATTTATGAATATTTTGAATGAACTTTTATTTTTGTATTTTCAGTTTTCATGCACTTTTGTCAATTTCATTATTATTTTTTTAAAATATTTATATTAAGCTTTAATTCGTTTTTATTTCAGTTTCAGTTTTAGTAATTTTAGTACTTCAACTTCACTTCAAACTTACATAATTTCAGTTAGCTGGCAGGTCAAGTCTTTCTAATATTTATGAAATATTTATATTTAATTTAAATATTTAAAGGGTTCATATGATGCGATTTCAATGAAAATAATGTGTTTTTTGAACCTTAAACCGCATAAACACATTTCATTACACCAAATACACAAAATAATGTTCTTTTTAGCAGCATCATATGACCCCTTTAAATACATAATTGAAAACTATTTTTGTAGTTTAATTTACGATAGCAACAATGGACCAGTTGCAAGGCCTAAAATATACACTTTACCTAAAATTCATATACCTTTTACCCTAAAAATTTACCCTATACATTTACCCTTAAAAAGAAAACAGTCATTTGAATATCTTTGTACACCAGTAGGGTCCATTTTCATAATCTCGTCTAGGGCCCCACAAACCCATGGTGCAGCTTTGTTTTAAATTTATGGCCTCAGAAGGAACAGTGGAACAAATCAGAAAGAGAAGAAACAGCCAAACATGCAAGTTGAGCAGAAACGTCATCTGACTGATGGATGCACTGAGGGCATTTAGGTATGGATCTTCTTATGGGTCTGTGTGGGTACTGCTGTCTGGGTAAAGATTAATTTTTTTCGTATTGATTTCACAGAAGCAGAATCAGCGTAGCATGTCCAGGCCTAAAGAGGAGGCAGGAGCGTTTAACCAGCATCTTTGAAGACAACACTGTGCTCACTCCATGGCTGTTAGACCTATCTGATGCATTTACATGACATGCCTTTTAGAGTTTTCTTTTCTCACATCAAACAAAACTCGATGACTCTCTAAGTGCAAGCAACCACAAAGCGATCTTTATGATGTTCACAACTGTAATTACTTACAGCTGCATTTACCACTTATACATTAGTAAAGTGTGTGACTAAACTGTGATTTAGCGTAATGGATGGTGAAACAGCACAGGGAAAGAGCACCGCTGAAATTAAGCAATGCTACTATCATAAATACACATGCAGACATAACACATAATTCCAGGAAAAAAAAACACTTTTTATTTTAAAAATGGTATCATTTTTTTAACTCGTACATGCCGTAAAGTAGTATAACAGAGTAGAGAATAAATTTAGCCTTTTACCATTCCTTAAGTGACTCTCTGAGCTGAAAAAACATGAGCAATCTTTTCCTCTCTCTCTCTCGTTCATCTCTGGCTTTTTCCCGCAAACAGAAAAGGCGTGTGCAAGCACTCTCTCTCTCTCTCTCTCTCTCTCTCTCTCTCTCTCTCTCTCTCTCTCTCTCTCTCGCTCTTCTCCTGGGGCCTACATGCTCAAAAAAATCCTGGGAGTATTTACAGAGGGGTTGGATGTCATGGCAACAGGAGGGTTTGGTTCGAAATTGCAATGCAATGACATGGAAAAGCCAGGCAAGACCTGCTCTGATTCCCAGCTAAAGGGAAACCTACTGCCCTTCAATCCGGTCTGAATGTCTGTTAATGTAACTGAACATCAACAACAGAGCGCTAACAAAGTGGCAGAGCAAAGGTGGAAAACTTTTAGATAATATCACATTAAATAGATTTCTAAAATAAATATATTTCAAACAATACTATATATTTATGAATTCAGAAAAATGTTTAAAAAAAAATTATATTTAATGCAATAATAATGTATAAGTATTATATTAAATAAATTAGGGGTGCTCCGATTGATCGGCTACCGATCACTATCGGCCGATAATCGCTTTGGGATGATTGATCGGCGGTCTCTAAAAAGGAGAGATCTCAAGCTGATGACGCGCCTGCCATCAGAGGATTGGCATGACATGCAGCGGCACCGTCTCAGTCTCTGTCCGGTGTGGGTAAAATAATTATAATGCTTAAGGTGAGGTACAATTCATATTTCTTCATTAAATTACTTATGAAGTCATTTGAAAACCTTATGTGAGACTTAATTTCACAAACAGCATGAGTGCATCACCTCGTGCTCTCTCTTTTTCTCTCTCAAAATGCGCAAATGGCTTTAAATCACATCGCGTCTGCACTATAAGCAAGCTGCACGCTGCACAGTTGACACAGGAATTTACACTTGCACAATCGAGGCAGTGTCACATCGTCACTAAAGTTTATAAATTGCATTTATTTTTATTTCTTGCCAGTGTTTAAACGATTCAGCGCTCGCGCTCTCTCCTGGAGACTGTGCGCTCATGCCCACTCGCAGCGCACACACATAACGCCAGGTTCACATTACTCCGTTTGCACTGCGTATGCGGTGCGTATTTTATCCGCGCTCATGTTAACGGATTAAAGCGTTCACAGACTGCATGTGGTTGCGGTCCGGCAGTGTGTTCCACGAGCGGTGCGTCTGCAGCCATGCAGAGATTGTTTCCACAACGAGCCTATTTTTTCTGCGATGCAAGCGCTGAATTAAAGTAACAACGCATTGTTTGCAGTAAATATGAACATGGATTTACAATGTAGTAATTACACCATAAATGCATATATTTAAAGTCTACTGTGTTTCACAGTCAACACATAGGCTATGGCTTTTTGGCTAGGTTTAAAGGAAAAGAGCACTTTTAGATAAACAAGGCAATAATAGATGGCACTCGTGGAGGTAGAAAAATAAAGTGCTTTATGAGTGCAGGATTGCTTGTAATAAATATTTAATGCGAAAGAAAAGCAGTAGTGCTGACTGTTTCTGTCAATGGTAAGTTTTAATTTAGAATGTTTGTGATAATGTAAGAAAAGTAGTTTAAATGTTTTGCCACTTGCTTGAGCAACTAAATATATAAATCTAGAAGTAAATGCAAAAGTAAAAAGCATTGAATAATGTGTTTCTTATATTTATTTTTTATATTTATGTTTACCACGTCTATGAAAGATTGTATTACTGTACTGTGTAAAAAAAGAATCACAATGCTGAAAAGGCATTTTAAGTAACAATGTTTGAATTTGAAATCAAAATAATGGATAAATGTTGTGTTTGTAGTAAACTGCCACGGATCAGTTGCAGACTCCTGTGTGAAAACACAGTCAGTGCTGCTTCTGCACCGCTTAAGTTCAAAAATGAAATTCAGGCCCTGAATAAATGTCTAAAAATCTTGATTGGATCATCACTATAAATAATTCTACACGATAAAAAGAAGGCTTTAAAAAGATCGGTATCGGTGATCGATATCGGCAGATACTGCTTTCTATGATCGGTGATCGGTGATCGGCCTCAAAAATCCTGATCAGAGCACCCCTAAAATAAATGTAATTTATATTATGCAGCTAATATTGTGTATAATTAATATTATGCAATTCTTCATATTATTATTATTATTACAACTTACATAGCATAGGAAAAACTTAAAATGAAAATAAAATATGAAAAATAATCTAAGAAATATTTATAGAAAAATATATAATTATATTCACACTAAATTTGTTACATTTATTGGGCAAAGTTTATTTTAAGGTCCAGTTCTCGCTATTAACAAACCATTAACTATGACTTTTGCCTCAATAAGCTCCTAATTTGATCCATTAATAGTTATTAAGGTAGCTGTTAAATTTAGGCATTGGGTAAGATTAGGGATGTAGAATATGGTCATGCAGAATATGTGCTTTATAAGCACTAATAAACAGTCAATATGTTAATAAAGGCATGCTAATAAGCAACTAGTTAATCGTGAGAATTGGTCCCTATACTAAAGTGTTACCCATTTATTACTATTATTACTTATTGTTGGAATGACAGTACAGTAGTTGATCATAATGTGGAAACAGGAAGAGGAAATACACTAAGGTACAGAAAACCACAGCACTATTGTATTTTTAAAATTACATCTACATTTAGTCATTTAGCAGACGCTTTTATCTAAAGAGAATTATAAATGAGGACAATAGAAGCAATCAAAACCAACAAAAGAGCAATAATACACAAGTGCTATGACAAGTCTCTGTTAGCTTAACACAGTTCACGTAGCAAGGTGTTTTTTTTAATAATAAATAAAAAGAAAACAAGTAGATAGAACACAAAAAGAATAGAGAAAGCTAGTAATAGAGGCCTTTTTTTTAAGAAAACAAGCAGTTAGAAAACAAATAGAGAGTGCAAGTGTTAGAGGGCTTTTTTAAAATAAAAAGACAACAAATAGATAAAATAGAATTTAGAATAGAAATAAACAACAATAGAAAATAAAACAACATGCTTCCTTTCTATTTGTTTTGAAAACTTTCGCACTAACACAGACCCTCCGAGTGGCTCTCCTAATGTGTGCTTCCAGTGAGGACACCGGGATAAATCACTGTGCTTCTCCAACCGACAGAAACATATTCATCTACCCAAGAGCGGCATAGTAAAGATGAGAGACAAGCCAAAGACAACAGTATGATCAGTGAGTGTTTATTCAGGCTCTCCTTTATTGTGGACTGCATTAAGATGCTCCATAGCTGACTGCCGTTTTTGACCTTGGGTAGAGTGTCACGAGCAATCTTTTCTCTTTTTCGTTATCTTTGTGTCTTTTTCTAATGATTGAGAGCTAATTACTTGCAAACATTCGGCTTCAACAAATATTCAGCCCTCTATGAAGACTGACAACATGAATTGCGTCCTCAAGCAGCAACAGCGAAAAAGCTCTCTCACACACATAGCTCACGCTGTTCCTGCTCCACAGATCCTGTTGAGACATGAAGACCCTGTGCCTTTGGTGATTACATGATGAGCCGTAATTAAGCGAGCCGATTGGAGATTAACCAGCACCTCGCAAGCACATGACAGCACAGGTTTGTGAAGAGAATGAATCATCCCACAATCATCCCGCGGCATTGATCTCTCAGCTGAGTGTGAAATATAAACACTATCTGCACTCAGCTCTGACATGACAGACAAACTATGCCAATGTAGACCATAACAAAGCACTAAACAGGCAACATCCTGCACGTGAACTCTACAAAGCACAGGAAACACCTAAAATCATCTCCTGTGAGACGATGAAGACAGAAAACAAAAGTAAAAAAAAAGCGCACCAATTAATGCGACTTCACAAGTTCAAAAGCTAGATAAACGTGCATGTTTTGGTGCCTGATATGCAGTGTTGACATAAGAGAACACACCGTGAGAGGAAAACAAGGGTCATTTGCTCGGCAGACAGCACTTATCGGTACGTGAGCGAGCAGAGAACAGATGTGCGTGCGAGAAAGAAGGACAAATCGTACTCTACCTCTGCTCGTTCAGGTGATGCTGTCCGTCAAATCCTGGCTGATCTGAGTGCTGTCACGGTCACAGCATGGATGGGCTTACAAGCAAAATGCTACAGGCAGTGCTGGAACCAGCTCAGTCAGCAGCAGAAATATCCCTCCCCTCCTGCATGAATTAATAAACCTTCTCTCTCTCTCTCTCTCTCTCTCTCTCTCTCCCTCTCGTGATTATCCTTCAGTGTTGTACGCAACACTCTCCTTTTCCTGTAGCAGATGAAAATGTCCCTGCACTTTCTTTTCTGACAGCCTGTTTACAGAGCACTCTGCTGTCGCTCTGTTTCTCTCTCGCTCTGCACACTCTCTCTCTCATCAACAGTGCAATATCAAAGTGCTTCTCATAGGGCCAGCCCTCCCCCCTTGTGAACAACCCTAACCACCACAGTTAGTGCCCTTCTCCAGGCTTTTATAAAACGTGCTATAATGTAGAATAAAATCTCAAATCATTTATGTTATAATGTTGTTTTGGGAATAAAAGAAAACTGAATAATGAATAAAGACTTCTGAATCGTGACATTTGTATTATTTACCTCATCTTTAAAAAAATGGCTTTAAAAGCCATTAAAATAGCCTTTATTGACTTTGACTTAATACATTTTATTTTTCTACTTCATTTATTCTATACACTACTGTTTGATTTTTTTGTGTGTGAAAGAAATTCATACTTTTCTTCTACTATATTCATGGTTTCAATGAAAATATTAAATCAGCATGATGTGATATAATAAGTTGTGAACACTTATAATATTAAAAACGTTTATTTTCTCGATAATCAAATTAGCTTATTAGAATGATTTCTGAAGTGACGCTGAAGACTGGGGTAATATCTGCTAAAATGACTTCTTTAAAAAATATATTTTTTTAAATCATACCTTTTTCAACAAAAATTAATTTGAGATCAAACAATTATTGGTAGACCCTCTGCAGTACTGCTGGGGACCCCATTTGCTTGGATCCTATTTAATATTCCGATACAACCTAGGGTTAAGGAAAACATTTTCAAAACAGTTTTGAAACACGACTGGGCAGACTGCTGTGTTGCTCTTTTCTATTTTTATAAGAAAATAACATGCTACATAACTCTGCTCATTCTGCAGAGCCAAATACAACTACAGAATATTATCATACTGGTATTATCTGCTACAAGCTAAAAGTTTATAGTAATTTGAGAAGATCAACTGCACAACTATAATTACATACTTTACCACTGTAACTTCACATGACAGGTGGGCAAGCGTCATGTGGCTGGTGCTCACAATATCGTTCCACTACATTCATTTTTTTAAATCATACCTTTTTCAACAAAAATTAATTTGAGATCAAACAATTATTGGTAGACCCTCTGCAGTACTGCTGGGGACCCCATTTGCTTGGATCCTATTTAATATTCCGATACAACCTAGGGTTAAGGAAAACATTTTCAAAACAGTTTTGAAACACGACTGGGCAGACTGCTGTGTTGCTCTTTTCTATTTTTATAAGAAAATAACATGCTACATAACTACAGAATATTATCATACTGGTATTACCTGCTACAAGCTAAAAGTTTATAGTAATTTGAGAAGATCAACTGCACAACTATAATTACATACTTTACCACTGTAACTTCACATGACAGGTGGGCAAGCGTCATGTGGCTGGTGCTCACAATATCGTTCCACTACATTCAGACCCATTGTTCACAAACAGAACGAGATCACAATGCAGCACAACAGCACTAAACAAGCCATGATGCTTAATGAAAGCAAAAATCATAATGAGAGTTTTGTGGCTTTTAGTCCATGTCTGTTAGCTGTGAGGTCATCTGCTTACTACTGTACAAAACGCTGACAAACACATATGAATTTAAAGTCTCACCCACTAATACCACCCGCACTCGACTAGCAAAGAGCAAAACATTGCTCACTAATGAGCCACTAACTACAGAAAAAAAAAAGCAGTAAGCCCTTTGACAAACTTCCTGTTTCAAAAGGAAATACATGTCAACACAGAAAAAGACAACAGTGTCTGTTGAATGATTTCATGGGGGCTTTAAGAAAACTATAAACATAAACTATACAAAGTTTTCAGTTGAGCTAGTTGGAAAAGTGAGCCAAGAAGCTTTTATCCTGCATAAATCTAAGCAGAAAGAAAATGTATATTTAATATATCTAAAAATATTGATGGTACATTCGTAGATTTAAGAACGCACTCTTAAAAATAAAGGTTCTTTATTGGCAGTGAACCTTCAACATCAATGGAACTTTTTTTTTTGTTTGTTTTGTTTGTTTTTTGTAGTGGTTCAGTAGATTATTAAAAAGTAATTTACACTAATAATAATTTATATAAAAAAATAGTAGTTATTTTAAGAACTGTATACTGAAAGGTTCTTTGGGGAACCAAAAATGGTTCTTGTTTGGCACTGCTGTGAAACCCCTTCGGAACCTTTATTTTTAACACGAGTGAACAGTGAGAAACTGAATAGATTTTTGTTGATGTCACATTGCGATGATATAATGGTCCCTCAAAGGATGATGGGATGAGACCAGTGCTTATCAACCGAATAGGGAATTAAGCTGTACCACCATCACTCCATCACTTAATTTGAGAAGCAGACAAAGGGACAGAAATAGCCCTGGAGCGCTCCTCCCCTGCTCCTATGATCAAAAGCAGACTGTTTTTGTCTGGCCTGACTTTCACCTAGGTATGCCATCCCCTTTTAATTTTTCCCTTTCCCTTTTCATCAATCATGAATTTGCTCTAAAAGACCTTTTTAGGTAAGTGGTTTAAATCAGAGGACATGAGCTGACCCTGAAGCCTCCAGCTTGTTGGGATTCTGAAGTTGAAGGACACTGAGAGAATAGATCACACGCTCTTATTATAGACAAAAAAGGAAAATAAGGAGACTAAATGATAAGACGGTCCTTACCGTGATTATTTCAGAATGGTAAGCTGGCCGTCTTGTGCATACAGTAATCAGTGTTTAGGAAATGTGTAGGAGTGTCAACATGAGGCGGTGTCTGCGTTTCCTAGAACAGAGTGCTAAAGGTAACAGAGAAGATCTGCACCAACTACGTGCCTCTTGCAACTGTGCTGTTTTGTGCAGCATCATAAAAACCCACAAAGCATTGAGACTTCACATGGTGAAATAGACACACATTATGTTTGAAAAGGCAAGAGAAATGCAACAGGGAAAGGAAAATTTATATAGGTCTACAGGGCTGCGTAAGGTGTCTGTTCTTTCTCTCTGGCTTTTTCTAGTGCTGTCTCTTTCTGAGGGGACTTTCCCCTTTGCTGTTAGAGATGGAGGCGTTGCCTTGTGCCAGCAGAGCGTATGCTTTCACTTCCTATCCCTATCTTATTGTCCTCTTTGTTTGAAGATGAGCAAACACTGTTATGAACCAACGTGGAGCTGATTATGAATGACAAGACCTCATGGTTGTCATAATGGACCTATTTCTTTTTCTTTCTTTCATTTCTCTTTCTTTCTTTCAATTACATTTCTATTGATTTCATGATAATTTCATTATTATGATTTTTTGGCCACTATAATTGTGTAGTGAAAATCTGATATTGTGACAGCCCTAAACTTATTGGCACCGTTCACAGCAATTTTTTAGGAAATTTCAAAATATACATTTTCATACTGTACATTGCAATGTTTTCATGCGTAAATTAACTTTTAGCATTCATTTTGGACAAAATATTGCAAAATGTTAATATTAACCACTTACTGCTTATTGGTCATAACATGAATTTAAATTAATTTATAAAAATCTATCTATAGTTGTGGTCAAAATGTTACATACACTTTGCAATATCCGCTAAATGTCAATTACTTTACTAAAATATGAGGGATTATACAAAATGCATGTTATTTTTTATTTAGTACTGACCTGAATAACATATTCCACATAAAAGACGTTTCCATATAGTCCTCAAGAGAAAATAATAGTAATACACAACTATTACAAAAGGTTCAAATGGTCACTGATGCTCCAGAAGGAAAAGCCATTTTTTTATGAATTCAACTATTATTTTCTGTTGTAGACTATATGTAAACGTCTTTTATGTGAAATATCTTATTCAGGTCAGTACTTAATAAAAAAAAAAAAACATGCATTTTCTATGATAATTACAATTTTGCAGATACAGCAGTAAAATTTTGACCACAACTGTACTCTATCCGTCTATCTATCTATCTTTGCAGTTACAGGAAACAGGCGTTTGCTTCTGAATCCAGCACTGGGTGGAAACTACAGCAGGGTCACACACTGTCAGAGTCTATAGGGAAGGCAGCAGGGTACCAGGAGAGAGACCCTCACACAGTGTCCAGAAGGACAAAAGAGAGCCTGGGGGGTGGGATTCACTTGCTATTTTTATCCCTCCGGCTGTCCCATCTCCCCAGTGGGCGGAAGTGCTGTCCTTCGCGCCTAACCTCAGAGTCCACTGGAACCGGTCACCTCATTCTCATCATGAGTGAGAGCACCCTGGGAAAAAATCGTCTCGCCTCACTTTTTTTTCTCTTTTAACTGTGCAACGACGCATGAATCAGACAGTCTGCAGTAGTACCTTGCTGTAAATCAAGACTGTTCATGTTCTCCTTCCATTGCATATGCCAGTTAGCAAGAATTACCTTGTTGGACACCTTTCAGAGAAATATATAGGCCTTTGGCAGTAATATGAGCGTGTGTGTGTGTGTGGTGTGAATGAGTGTGTAGGAGGAGTGTGAATTGTAAGACATGCACACAATTGTAATGACAGAAACATCGGGAAAAAAGTGTAAAACAGATTGAAAATCATGCAAAATGTTATTTTGTTATATTTTTGTCAGTATATGTCAGGAATAGCGGTGTGTCTGGTTGCATTGTATTGTTGTGACTGGAACAGAAAGCATTTGGATGAAAGACGTCACCTATCACTGGGTTCTCCACAGACTAGAGGGAAGGAAAATACTTAATATAACAAACTTTTAAGACACATAATAACAGATCTTGGCAAAGAGCTTAAAAAATATTATTTTAGACAAAAATGAAATTTCTGTCATCATTTACTAACCCTAATGTTCCAAACCTGTATGACTTTCTTTCTTCTGTGGAACATAAAAGAATAAATTCTACAGAATGTACTAGTCACTCTTTTCCATGCAAACTCACAATAAAAGTATCATAAAATTGGTATGACTCCCAAACTATAATCAGAAGATACTGTTATGATATAGACTTCTCACAAATCTCACTGAGGAAAGATGGGCGCTGAAGCCTATAGTAACACCTACACCACCACCATTCAAAAGTTCTGAATCATTACAATTTTGTAAAGAAATTAATAGTTTTATTCAGCAAAGAATAAAACAAAAAACTATTTTTGAACAAATAAATGCAGCTTTGGTGAACATAAGAGACTTCTTCAAAAAAAATTAAAAATAATAACAATAAGCTTACAGACCCAAAACTATTAAACGGTAGTGTATAGTTTATTGAATACATACTAACTACAATTCAATAATTGTACAGGATTTAAGGTTCACTTCATGGAGCAGGAAATGAGCTTTCCCAATACAGTGTCAAACTATGATCCAATTAAAGTGTAAACAATCCAGCATAGTAATTCCAAATGTCCGCACTATTAAGTAGCTACAGATGTGGAAATAAAAATAGCAAAAAGACAGATTAGGAATGTCCTGAAGGCTATGTTGAAACATATGCCTTATTATTTTTTTCCTCTTTGAGTTGGAAATAAAGGGAGGGGGAAAAAGCACCAGTTATATGACCACCAGCAGCTGCAGTGGACAAACGGTTCTGCATTAACGCACATCTTAGCGTGTGACCGACAACCATGTGGCTCCATTACATCTCTGCCCCATAATGAGATCCAAAGCTACATCACTGGGCTGGCAGGCTCATCTCCAGAGACACAAGGACAGGAAGAAGGGGGAGGAGATGGAGAAGATGTGATAAAGAAGCATTGTACAAAACAAATATAACAAAGCTCACAAGCTGACATTTCATTAAAAACATCAGACTTATCCAAAAACATTATAATTGTATTCTTGGCCCACATCGACCAAGATCGAAAAAATATGTTTTTTAAAGAAGTTGCAAAGAGCAGAATATATCATGGTTTGAATTAGCAACAGGCACTTACATGCAGTAATAAAACAACAATAGCGTGTGCAGAAGAAGAAAAAAAATGTCTTGATAAATCAATATGAGACACGTATAATCATAGCTCAAACAGAATCCCTGGTAAGAGGACATTTAGAGAGATGTGCTCATTTCTGGGAACACCAGAGCAGTGCAATAATATATTTTCACACATGCACAGCCTGTTACTGACACCCACCTATTCACACATGCATAAAGGTCACAAACATGCACACAAGGTGAAAAACTGACTGCGTTGTATCCTTTTCTCACAGACAGGACAACAGTAAACAAACTCTCTGAAAAAAAAAGTACAAAAACTGTCACTGGGCTGGTACCTTTTTTTTTTAACCCCTAAAGGGTGCACATTAGTATCTTAAAGGTACGTATTATTACATAAAACATACTACTTTTTGAAAAGGTACTGTGCTACTGACAGATTTTGTAACTTTTTTTCTGAGAATGAAAGTTATGATTGATGATACTATTATTATATAATTATAAGTTGTTATATAAGTTATTATAAGTTATAAGTTGTAAAACATCCAGGCACCAGAATACCATCCTGTAATACCTGAAACACTGTATTCTGTGCAGTAAACTTCTGGCAACAGGATTTTTTTTTAAATACAGTTACACAAAGTAATCAAAGTTGAGCGCGTTCTCTGCTAGATACTATTTCTTTGTCCATAAACCTCCTGCACTTGTGACAGTCACGAAGACAGGTTGAAATCCTCTGCTCGTCTTTTTACCACAGTCATGCACACATTTGCAAAAAGATAGAGCTCTGGTTTCCTCTGCAAGGACCTCCTGCTCTCACTTTAGCATTTCCTTTGATGTAAGCAACAGTGCTAGCTTTACATGTATATAAAAGTCTCATCCAGTTTTCAGTTGTGACATTATATGGATTCCATATAGTTCATTATAAACAGGTACCAGGAATAACACCAGAACAGCACTGACAGGGAATCTATCTGCACATCTATGTCCTGACTTGAGAATCAATGTCTCTGGCAGCCTCTTGATGAATGGTTAACATTAGTGTTGCTGTGCATACACAGTACATTTACAACCACCTCTATTAGCATGCAAATGCACACAGAGTATCCTACCTTTTGAGAAGCAAGGGAATAACTCTCACCCATATACATGTCCCTGTAGGGGTTTCCTTTTAACCTTGGGACTGAATAGTGTTGACATTAAAGGGGTCATATGACGTTGCTAAAAAAGAACATTATTTTGTGTATTTGGTGTAATGAAATGTGTTTATGTGGTTTAAGGTTAAAAAACACATTATTTTACACATACTGTACATTATTGTTTCTCCTCTATGCCCCGCCTTTCTGAAACGTGTCGATTTTTACAAAGCTCATCGTTCTGAAAAGCGAGGTGTGCTCTGATTGGCCAGCTATACAGTGCTTTGTGATTGGCCGAATACCTCAAGCGTGTGACGGAAATGTTACACCCCTTACCATACTGTGATGCCGTGTCCCGGCTCGACGAGACAAAAACAATAAAGGTGCGTTCACGCCATATCGGAATTCCCGTAATTACGAGATTCCAACTTAATTACGAGATTCCAACTTAATTTATTGTAATTACAACTTGTGAACTGGGAGTTTTCTGAGAGCTACGACTATTAATGCACATCTTAGCGTGTGACAGACAACCATGTGGCTCCATTCCATCTCTGCCCTATAATGAGATCCAAAGCTACATCACTGGGCTGGCAGGCTCATCCTCAGAGACACCAGAACAGGAAGAAGGGGGAGGAGAAAGAGAAGATGCGATGAAGAAACATTGCACAAAACAAATCTAACAAAGCTGACAAGCTTACATTTCATAAAAACAGCAGACTTATCTAAGAACATTATAAAGGGAATTCTCTGCCCACATCGACTGAGAAAAAAAAAAAAGATTTTTCAAAAGAAGTTGCAAAGAACAGAATAATATCATGGTTTGAATAAGCAACAGGCACTTACATGCAGATAAAATAATAATAGCTTGTACAGAAGAAGAAAAAATGTCTTCATAAAGCAGTCTAAGGCACGTATAATCATAGTTCAAACAGAATCACCGGTAAGAGGACTCCATTAGCTCTTAGAGAGATATGCTCATTTCTGGGAACACCAGAGCAGTGCAATATATTTTCACACACGCACAGCCTGATACTGCATGTTACTGACACCCACCTATTCACACATGCACACAAGGTGAAAAACTGACTGCGTCGTATCCTTTTCTCACAGACAGGACAACAGTAAACAAACTCTCTGAAAAAAAAAGTACAAAAACTGTCACTGGGCTGGTACCTTTTTTATTTTTTTACCCCTAAAGGGTGCATATTAGTATCTTAAAGGTACATATTATCACATAAAATGTATATATTACTACCTTTTGAAAGGGTACTGCCCTACTGACAGATTTTGTACCTTTTTCTCTGAGAGTGATAGTTAGAGTAGACTGGAATATTCACATTATATGATTGATGAATATACAGTTATAAGTTGTAAATGTCCAGCCACCAGTATGCATAATACCTGACATGTCACCGTGTCACTGTATTCTGTGCAGTAAATTCTGGCAACAGGATTTTATTTATTTATTTATCTTTAACAGTTACACAAAGTTAAATTAATCAAAGTCACATTCTCTGTTAGCCATTATTATCATACCAATAACTAAGTATAAATTCAAAGAAAAATTCTTTGTCCAAAATTTCCTGCACTTGTTACAGTGCTCATCTTTTCTGCTCATCTTTTTACCACATTCATGCACACATTTGCAAAAAGATAGAGCTCTGGTTTCCTCTGCAGGGACCTCCTGCTCTCACTTTAGCATTTCCTTTGATGTAAGCAACAGTGCTAGCTTTACATGTATATAAAAGTCTCATCCAGTTTTCAGTTGTGACATTATATGGATTCCATATAGTTCATTATAAACAGGTACCAGGAATAACACCAGAACAGCACTGACAGGGAATCTATCTGCACATCTATGTCCTGACTTGAGAATCAATGTCTCTGGCAGCCTCTTGTAACATTAGTAACATTAGTGTTGCTGTGCATACACAGTACATTTACAACCACCTCTATTAGCATGCAAATGTATCCTACCTATCCTACCTTTTGAGAAGCAAGGGAATAACTCTCACCCATATACATGTCCCTGTAGGGGTTTCCTTTTAACCTTGGGACTGAATAGTGTTGACATTAAAGGGGTCATATGACGTTGCTAAAAAAGAACATTATTTTGTGTATTTGGTGTAATGAAATGTGTTTATGTGGTTTAAGGTTAAAAAACACATTATTTTACACATACTGTACATTATTGTTTCTCCTCTATGCCCCGCCTTTCTGAAACGCGTCGAT
>NW_015536463.1:84581-89533 GCF_001515605.1 Sinocyclocheilus anshuiensis | reverse complement strand
GCATTCACGTCCTCGTAGAACTCGTAATTACAACTTGTGAACTGGGAGTTCTCTGAGAGCTACGACTTGCACCATGTGACCGCTGTACCACCTGACCACCGCAGGCTCTGTTTAGGCGTTGATAGTGTTGCCATAGAAAAGCATAATTCCGAGTACGAGGACATGAACAGCTCCGAGTAGAACGTCACGTGCTCTCATCTCAAAATTACGGTAATTACGATATGGCGTGAACGCAGCATAAAAGCCATTACAAACAAGGCATTTGTAGCATCCAGTGGGGACATAATTATTGATTATAATGACTTATACTGTCTTTTTACGCGTTGCGTATCGCGCTGCGTAAACATAAAACGATGTCTGCATTTGTGATCGGAGAAATGACAAACAACAAGCGCTATCGGCCCCAAAAAACCCATATCGATCGGGCTCTAGTGTAGATACACTAGATCTAGAACAGTGTTGTAAATACAACTTAACCACTGATTTCTAGTTGTGTCCTCTTTTGGAAGGCCAAACTAATCTTTTGCAAATCTTCCCACACAGTGACGTAGACGTGGGGGCGTGTTAGAACGAGCCATTTTAGGAGGGTGTGGACGAGTCTTAACTTTTAGAAAGAATACCTCTTTGGGTTTGAGACTTTAGTCTTTGCAACTTTAGGGATCTTATCTATTCACGAACAGCTTGTAACACTCCAAAGAGAAAGGAAAACTTGAAATCGCATCATATGACCCTTTAATCAAACAGATATTTATAGAGGCAAATGTTAGAATCGTGCTTAAGGACTGAAGAAATTGAGTAAAACTGATGATGACGATGTTGATGATTTGCTAAGGGCCAAAAAATGAGGGTAAAGAAAATGAAAAAAAAAAAACTGTAATAAAATTCTAAATTTTAATTTTAATTTCTACCATAATTTAACCATGGTGAGCTGTCATGATTACGTGCCAGCTTTTAATAATTCAGCATTAGGTTTAAATAATTCAATTTGGATTTTAAAAAGTAGATATTGCATTTGAAAATTTAAAGGGGTGGTTGATTGCGATTTCACTTAACGTTAGTTAGTGTGTAATGTTGTTGTTTGAGCATAAACAATATCTGCAAAGTTACGACGCTGAAAGTTCAATGCAAACTCAGATATCATCTTTTAAAATTCTGGCAGTTTAATGCCTAAAAAAAACGGCTGGTAGGGACTACAACAAGTTACTTCCCTGGTTCGTGACATCACAAACCCAGATAAACCCCGCCCCCGGGAAAAGGCAGCAAAGGGGGCGAGGCCATGCTGCGCTGCTTTAGAGAAGAGAAAGAGAAAACTAGAGATGCAGGTAGGGATATGCCGGTATCAAATTCTCATGTTGCGATTAAAATAACAGCATATCTAAAAGTATGAGACAACAACAAATAAAAAACATAGGCCTACCATTAAAAGCCGTGCTTGCACAGGTTCTGCACGATCCTGTTCAATAATATCCTCTGCTTCTCAATCGGGCTCAAACTGATAAGCGATATTAACGACGCGGTTGTTTACAATACAACAGGAGCACATGCCGCTGAGGTGAGGGGCGGGACGATTAGACGCGCACTAGAGGTGGCTTAGCCAATCACAACACACTGGGCTAGCTAACCAATCAGAGCCCATCGCCTATTTCTGAGGGCAGGGCTTCATAAAAGCAGGAAATGATCAGCGCGTTTCTCAGAGAAGGGACAGAGCGGTGTGGAATAATGGTAAATTATGTGAAAAATAATGTGTTTTTTTAAAAACGAAGCATTAACACATGTTAGACTGTACCCCATAAACACAATCGAGCCTAGAAAAAAAACAGTGCACCACCCCTTTAAAGACTTGATAAATTAATGCAGCTGGGGCTCTGAATGTATGATTAATGTTGCTGAATGCAACTTTTGACACATACACAATCTAACTTTAATTACCAGTTCTTCACTTCAACAAAACATAATACTTTATAAACTGCTTATTGTTTCAATCCCACTTTATGAAGTCAAACACCACAAGGAAGGTCCTGACTATGATAAAAAAAAAAAAGCAATATTTTGTCCTAAAAAAGATTACAGATTACACACTTGGGATCTATTAGGTTGCTATAAATACACGACTGGAGAGTTCATCCTTCACTGATAAGCACTGTTTGCTTTCGCTTTAAAACAAACTGGGCTCGATGAGCTCCAGCACATTATTACTTTTCCACAGTGGCATCATTTTACTGCTTGCCTCAAGCCACAGTCTCTCTGTTTGCCCATAATCACGTGGACCCATCAGGTAATTGGTTTTATTTTGAGAAGAGCGCCATGTGAATGTTTTTTTTTTTTTACCCCATGAGAGTTCTGACGGAACTTGTGTTTATTGAGACAGATCCTACTGTGGCAGTGGGAAAATCAGCCATGTTAAGCATCAGCCATGAGAATAATCTGGGGTAAATGAGCAACGTATAGGAAGAGGCTGTGTGGAGAAGAAGGGGTTCGAGACAGCAGGCGACTCTGTGTTCTGACTGAATGTGAGGGTGGGTGTAAAGAACAGGGTTTTCAGCGGGACCTCTCAGTGCGAAAGGACAAAAACCACTGACACCTAATCATTACACCCACCACTGACAGAAATCTTATCACTGAGGGTGGAATTAATTAAGTGGAGTCGGCAAGCCAAGGAATGCAATTTGGGAATAGCTTTTCAAAGTGCAGGTTACCTTGTACCTGTGGTGGGGCAGCGGAGGTGGTGCTTTCCCTGTGGTGTACAGTGTTACATTACTGTGTCATTTTCTAAAGTTGGACTAGAGAGAGGAAAACCATACTGCTTTTTGATGTCTTGCCATTGAAAAACTTTTGAATTGTTCTCTCACAAAAAGACAAGCTGTGCTGAGTTTTCCTGCATTTTATTTCCGTTATATCATGCATTTTTAATGAACTGATTCATTGTTTAATAAGCTTCTCTTTCTGCTTCCATGGAAATAGAGCAGTTTTTCTTTAAAGGGTCTTAAATGAGATAAATAAATTATTGAGTTCAGCTAGCCCTGCTCATCAGGCAATATTTCTTACTGGAGGAACATTTTCAGAGCTATGTGTCCAGAACAAAATTGACATTTAAACTAACATTTTACTGTTAGCAGCTTTCCTAAACGAAAAAAAAAATGCAAAACTGCATAAGACTATTTGCTGGATCATGCCGGGTACACACTGCACGATTTTAGCCCCAATTTTCACACATTGACCGCTTTGACCAGCAGCCTGAAATGTGTTTTGACTAAAAATGACATCACGGCAACCTACAGCCAATGAAAGAGCAACATACAGGGCAAGGGAAATGTCAGGGGAGGAGTCACAGACCTGCAACAGAACATCAGCATGCATGGCTTCTGCAAGAAACCATTCTCTCGTCATATTCTTCTTCCTTTTTGCTGCAAATCAGCATATAGACAACTTGTATTGCAAACTTCTTGCGGGCTACAGTTTTTAACAGGAAGAAATCCTGTCTCACACGTGATTGTACGTTTTTTCATGTATCACTTCTCACGTGTTTGGCTATGAAATGTAGTTTGACAACCAGATTGTTCTTATTGGTGACCCCCTGTGCATTGTGTAGTGTGCACACAACAACTAAACAGTACCCCAGACAGTCGTGTGTTGTGAGAAAAACAGTGATCAGATGACTTTGAAAACCGTGCAGTGTGTTCCCAGCATTAGCTGGATTTAAATGATCTCACAGCAAGATTTAGCTGGTTGGCAGGTTGGTCTCCCAGCCTGATAGGCTGAAAAGTGGCCAAAACCTCTCTAAAGCCCGCTAGAGATTTCTTCTAACCGCATAAACTCCGGCGCTCTCGTCCTCTGCTCACAGAATTCATATGATTTGTTGCCTTTGCTATGATAAACACCGGTTGCGCTGCTGTTTTCATGTGGGGTGTGTAGTGCTGCTTGCACTATTCTGCATAAATACACTGTATTTTGCCGCCATTCATATACTTTTAATGATAGCCAACATTACAGCCCCGCGTGCAATGCAGCTCGCAGTCGCTGAACGTGTAAGGGTTGATAATGTAGAACTCCGGACAAGTTCTTGCGCGCGCCCGTTTTTAACGCGTCTTGACTGTCGTACAGTCTGACATTAATGACAACTGAGATCCCACAGTGTGACATGATCATCATGTTCGTACAGTCTGACAAGTACAGTCCTAAAGGACTTTTAAAAAAATCGCACAGTGTGAGCCCGGCTTAAAGCAGATCACCAGGAAGATCAGGTAAGAACAGAAAACCAGCCTTGGCTGCTTTAAGGATGTCTTACAAAGGTTTCTTAGAAGTTGCACTGCTTTGAAAGTGTTGATCATCTCTCACTGGAAACCACAGAGAAACGTACTGCTAATAGGGCATCAAAAGCTTGTTTAAAAATGGTTGGTAATTTGAATATAATGTATTTTACATATAGGCAATGACATCAGTCACATGCTTGAGAAACCTGCATACAATAAGATGACTATTACAGCAGTACTCTGTTTAATAGTGATAAAACCACAACTAGGGCTGGGCTATATGGCCAAAAAAAATATCACTATAAAATTTTTCATATTAGTAGTAAATTTCAAATCTTTCTTTTTTTTTTTAAGTTTAAAGGCAGCTTTTTGCTCCTAAGTAAGAGTTGTAAAAACCAGACTGTTGATTGTGGTTTTAAACTAGGCCTACTCTTTATGGCCAGAACATGACAAATACTTCACATTTTTTAATTCTTTACACATTTCCAGTAATTTTTCCTTAACAAAATTAAAATCTTAATAGAAAATAAAATTTATTAGATTCTGCATGTTTTAAAGGCACAATATGTAATTTTTTACAACTAGAGGGCCCGTATTCAAAACAAACAAAGGCGTAGTTTGATGATGCCATGACTGAGTGTGGAATCATGGGAGTTGTCGTCTTCATCCCCACAGCCGAAGCAATCCGACGGGACTCGGGCA
>NW_015536463.1:83262-83483 GCF_001515605.1 Sinocyclocheilus anshuiensis | reverse complement strand
TGTTACTACAGTAAATCCATGGTAAATGATGGCGATTTGTAGATTGAAAAGCCTTCTGACTGTATCATTGAGCAGTGTTTCTCCTGTTTGCCAGCGCTGTTCATCCGGCTTTAAACTAGTTTCAATCATAGAGTCATGTGTGTTCAGAGGCGGACAAAGTACTCAACTCCATTACTTGAGTGAAAGTACAGATACTGCTGGTCAAATATTACTCCATTACA
>NW_015536463.1:73545-79461 GCF_001515605.1 Sinocyclocheilus anshuiensis | reverse complement strand
TTTCGTGTACACAATTTAGCAAAATCAGACAATATTGTGTCTAATATATACCACAATATTAACTTCTTATTATTGCATTGTTGTAAATAAATATCACATTTGCAACTGGTCAGTGTTCAAAAAATGCTGGGAAATCTCTTCATGTAGCCCTACAAGAGTGATTACTGATAAACTGTCTGAAAAAAAGAAAGTTATGTTTTAGAGAAGAAAAAAAATCACCCACTGACTTTCAAAGCTGCTACATAGTAACGACTTTCTACTTCGAGGACCTTGATAGAAATGTAGTGGAGTGAAAAGTACAATATTTGTCTTTCAAATGTACTGAAGTTGAAGTCACAAGTTCCCAGAAAAAAAGTACCGATACTCAAAAAGTGTACTTAAGTACAATACTCAAGTAAATGTACTTAGTTACTGTCCACCTCTGTGTGTGTTCTTCGCTGAATTCAAGCGCACAGCGCTGTTTAGTGCTCGCGTGACCAAGACTGACCAGATTTATCCGTGTGGCAGAGTTCAAATGAGTAGTGCTGCTTCATTCTGCTTTTGGCACATGAACATTATATCGAACATTTATCGAACTCTTGTTATTGTTTTATCAAGGAAAATTATATCGCGATAATTATCGTTATTGTTTTATCGCCCAGCCATAACCTTAACCACACTGGTTAACGTAGCTCAAGAAACATTTTCTCTTCTGCTGAATGCTATAATTACTACACCATCTGGCTTCATATGATGCCAAGAATAGGCTGGAAATGTACAAAGAAATGTGTAATAATAAGGAACAGAAAGTTCATTGTAAGCTAATGAGCATGACATGCATATATCAGCAGAACATTTCCTAAAAACATTTCCTTCACTTTGCTCTCCCTGATATAGATATATTCCAGCTGCCCATGTGTAAATATACACCTTGGACACCAAACCTCCCTGCAAATACAGTGCTAATGTGATTAGCATGCCTCTAGGGCTCATTACAGAGAACTTAATTAGAATAAAAGGCAACATCCATCCAAAAAAATCCAACTTGTTTTCACTGTATCATATTTACACGGCTTACCATGCAGCAAATTCATTTAAAACAACAGAGGTGGCTCATGAAGTGATAATTTTCTAATCATGTTAATTCCGATCTGGTGCTTAAGTTTTGATGTAAACGAAAAGGAGAGGGGGAGGGGGACAGAACAGAGCCCACCAAACCCAGTGGCATGGACTGGATGACATCAGCAGCTGTCACCATAGTGATGGAAACCTTCCAGGGAATATAGAGACCTGGAATGCTAGTTAACATCTCTATAGACAAAAGCATAACCTTGTTCCCTGTGTCAGTTGAAATGTATTTTGATCTCTAACGTTATTGTTCAAAGAGTGTTGGTTATATCAACTTGTTTTTCTAACCACTTTATGACCTTGATTTTAACGTGGACTTGCCTTTTCACCATTATGACATAATGTGACATCTGATGGGTGGATAAATTATCGCATTTAAGGATACTTTCAATACAAATGCTTATTAGACAAAATGCTGACTCAAGTTACAACTCGAGCAAAGTAATGTGTAATGTTTATTTCCAGTTACAGTGAATCAATAAAAACTTCATAAATAATAATGGCAAAGCAGGGTTATTGCTTAGCCTACTCTTGTGAGAGAATACGCTTAACGTTGTAATGAATTCTATTGCTCACATTTTGGTGTAAAGAATAAACTAAAAAACAAAACGAATATTTTAATTTCTGTAGCACTCAGGTAACGTAATATTAATTTCTATATAGCTTATTTTTGTAATTGGTTTTTGTAAAGCACACTATTCCCTTCATTGTCAGAGTAATTCTGTTTGCCTTATTTGTTTTGCAGTGATGAAACATAAACAGCATGTTCGTGTGGGGAAACCTTGCCATGCTGGCATCCTCCCCTAATGTCTCAGCAGTTTTTAATTAAAATGCTCCATTTGTGCCACCTATCCTGGTTGGCTGAGAAACTATAGGAGAATAAATTGCTACCCTCATCTCCAGGCAGATGGCCAGGCCTTTGCATTTTGCAGCCTTTTATTTAACATCTAGGGGAAAGAAGAATGACGTAAAAGTATTACAGTCGACTTGCTGTGATGTGACTGCATCTTTGCAGCTGCAATTTAACTGATGAACAGTTCCATCAAGAAAATAATTCATTTTTTGCATTTTGAACATTATGTAGCCTAATTTTACAATTAATTTAGGTATGATCTTCAGGTTTCTACAGGTTTTATTAAGGTAAAGCCTTTAAGACTTTTTTTAAGACAAAATGTCTTAAATCAAGATACATCAACATAAAATGGCATAAGAAGGCAAGATAAACATCTGCCAATGGGCTCAAAACAAACTTAATTCAAGTCAAATTGTTAAATTTCTCAAAAAACAAGATGTAATATGTTAGCATCTCATGTTAATGTAGCTTAATTGAATGATGTCTAGATATTTGTATAGAAAAACAACTGGTTTTTTTTTCAGTGAATGCAACATTTAATGCCATGAATGCTTAATTTAAGATGTTCTGCTCTGATTTAAGACCTTTTCAAGGCCTTAATTTGTAGAAAATCAAGTTAAGACTCTAAGACCTTTTAAGACCCACAGATATACTGTATATAAAATAGGACTCTGTACTGAGAAATGTAACCTACTGTAAAAACTAAAATAAATTAAAAATAGAATTCTGCTCACATGATGTGGTGCAATCTTAAACATGCATGTCCCCAAACTTGTTTTGAATGCATATAAAGCTATAATTGATTTGATATTTAAAATCGGTTACATAAAAGTGAATTGTATATTGCTGTTGTTCGAATGTCAAATAATTTCTTGATTTGCTATTAAATGATGTTTTCAAAATAATGGCAATTAATTTCTCCTTCAGTGAATAATTTTCTTGAGGTCATTTTGCACCACTAAACTGCATTTAACACAATTAGCACCTCCCCTTGACATTTCTCTATTTCTCTCAATTGCTTTCTCTCAGTTGTCATGCTCAACTATGGCCCAGTGCTGACAGCGTTCTATATTTTACAATGGCAGGTTTCCTCTCTCATTATCTCTAGTCAGAAAAAGGTCACTGTTTCTGTGTTGTTTTTCAGTGAACAAAGACACTTCTACAACAGTGTTGTGCAACCTACAACATAAACACATATGCCTTGGAACATTTGCTTGCTGTCACCTATCAGAATACTGTGGGCACCGTTGACACCACACACAATTAGGCTCCTTTCTGCCTCACATCAAATCATCAACTATGTAGTTAGTGTAGCTCACTGTGTTCCATAAGAAAAGATTTGACTGCTTCTTTTGCCATGTTTCATACAGTATACACCAAAAGTGAGACAAACCACACCATTACTTCATGAAAGTAGCACATCACTGTATCAATGCACTGCAGTAAAATACACTGCAACATTTTATACTTATGAAATGTAACTTTTAATAAACAATTTAAATAGATAGGCTATTTCACATTTATATGTAAAAAGTATATACATTTTTAAAATACCACATAATAAAATTGTCTTACTTTCATTTTCCAACACATACAGTGGCATGTGAAAGTTTGGGAACCCCTTGCAGAATCTGTGAAAATGTGAATTAATTTTAACAAAATAAGAGAGATCATACAAAATGCATGTTATTGAATGAATGTTTGAACCTTTTATGTAAAATATCTTACTCAGGACAGAACTAAATAAAAAAAATAACATGCATTTTTTTATGATCTTTCTTATTATGTTAAAATTATTCACATTTTCACAGATTCTGCAAGGGGTTCCCAAACTTTTGCATGCCACTGTATACTGAGAAATGATCTCATATTGAGTCGTATCCAAAGGAAACTCTTTGCTTTTTAAAATCCAATGACCAGAACTGTCAAAGATATCTTATTAGAAATGCCACTACAAATGCAAAAGGAATTTTTTTTACAAGTTACAATCAAATTGAAATGGAACACTTACATTTTTTGTGACATGGCTTGAATGTAAGTGAGGAAATTGCATTTCATTTTTGGCTCATGTTCCATGACAATGTGCTTAGCTACGAGTTTAACATAATCTAAATACAGAAGAATAAGACACTTTCTGTGATGGAAAGTGTAAAATATAAAACTCCTCAATTAAAATTCTTAAATCTTCACCACATACAGTACAGACAAGATTGTGTTTATTAAACACAGAGGAATGCTCTTCGTTGTGATGAAAAATGTCTTGCAGATTATACATGGGATGGAAACTTTAAAGACATAGGTCATGTTTAAGGTCAGGCTTATGGTGTTAGATACCAGTCTGGCTCATGCTGTTATGACAACCTTGGAAGAAACACTGTGAATGGATCTGTGCCTGTATATATTGTGTTTAGTATCAAGAGACATCATTCTGTCAAACACTACTGAATGCCCATGAATGTCCCAATGCTGCACGTGTATAGAACACAATACTGCACTATGTAACAGCCTTAGAATCTGCACAGAAAAGCAACAACAATAGAGCAGATGGAAAAAGAGTATGACCCCACATCTGTTCGTCCTTTCAGATTGTTTTTGATTTAAAAGCTGTGGACATTTTAAAGAGAAGGAGGCTGATGTGCCCATCCTCAATCATTGAGATGCAGAGAGCAGCTTACTGCACTGTGCAGAGGAATGATGAAATAAGAGCTAAAAATAGCAACCTCCCAGGATCCCCCTTTGCCCAGCACTGTAAACACCTCATTCCTGAGACAGTCCTAGGAAAAGCACCACATCTGCAAACCTTTAAAAAACGATTTTAAGTACGCTTTCATACACACTGCAGGCAATTACAAATACATAACAACTTACAATAAGCATTTATGAAAATGCTAACACATCTGTCTACATGAGTGGACAGCATAAAGAACAAAGCTGCTGTTGTATTGTACATAAGGCTTATTGTTATTTTAGATTCTGATATGAATCTCATAAATGCATGCAGAAAACATGCAGAAAGAAGCACATTTTCAATCTCCATAATATCTTACATTCCGTTCTATAAATGTATACAAAGGTCCCATATTAAAACATGATCAATAATCAATGCCACAATGATACATAAAAAATACTTAACAACAATGTGACATCATATGAATAATATGGCAATGTTCGTAATATTTTGATCATTAAGTGTAACCACATAAATCGCTATTTGCAGTCTAAATCTAACAGCAACAATCTTTATCCATTATAAATCCAAGTAGCCCTAACTATAATAAAGGTGAGAACCTACCCAAAGATGAATTCATTGTGTCCTCATCTCCCCGCCAGTGTGTCGTGACTCCGGCTGTTTCTCAAAACCTAGCGGGACCTGCCTACCTAGACAGCACTGTTGTTTTTTTAGGCATCAAGTGCGCGTGCAGCATCATAGACATCGTGTGTGTGCAGGAGCCGAGCTGAGCTGAGTCGAAACGCTGTGAAGCAAATGCTGCGAGCGTCTCAAAACATCATTTAAAGGCTTATTGGTTGTTCAACATAGCATTAAATGTAAGTAATCGTGTGATTTCAATGGTTTGGTGTTTAAATTATCTGAATAACAGTCGGGTTAGGTTCATTTTATTTATATACACAGCAATTTAATAGCCTATAAAAAATTGCGTAGGTGTGACTTATTTACAGGACGCGGGTATAATAACTAAATATATAATAGCCTAAATAAATATAATCAGTGTTGCCAAGTCCGCGGTTTTCCAGAGGAATTGGGCTATTTTAACACTGTTGCCGTGGTTGTTTTTCCTGTCCGCGGGATGAAGCGACCCCAAATAACGTGATATTTAGTCCCTGGAATGCGAATTGTACCAGGGGAACCCCGCCAAAACATGCGTATTTTATCCTCAGAACGCGATTTTTAACGGGGGACCCCCTCGAAACGCGATTGGGCGGGTTTTGTTGTGAAA
>NW_015536463.1:57012-73130 GCF_001515605.1 Sinocyclocheilus anshuiensis | reverse complement strand
CGGGGGCCCCCCGCCACAAAAAAACGTGTATTTTACCCCCGGGACGCGATTTTTACCAGAGGACCCCCTCGAGACGTGATTGGACTAGTTCTGAATAGCAATAGGGCGGGTTCTGTTGCGAAAACCTGGCAACCCTGACTAGGACGTTCCGCTTCACTTTATTGTATATAGATACACTTGCCGTAGAATCTCCCCTAAACACTTTCCCTTTGGAAAGATCCCCACTGGGAACTGTTCTACTTCATTAAGTGGGAGAGGGCGATTTTTGACAACTCTTATATTTGTACAATATCTTTCTATGGCAAAAATAAGACTGTGCTAGAAAACAGTTGCAACGGCCCTTTCGGCCGTTTTTTCACAAACACATCTCTTTCAGGTTTATAAAATTAAAGGCATGACGCAACAAGTAAAAGTAGACTACTTAAAATGTCCAACATATTAGGAATATTTTTATATTTATATAATATATTTGAAAATTAGCTTACCTGTCGAGAAGAAACTCCCCAAGTTTGTCTATCAATTGAATCCCAAACATTTCATCAGACTCCTCCATTCTCTAAAACCACTGCCAATGTTTACCCTTGTTTTACCCCATTGCCTGTCTCTGTGTGTTTTGGGAAGTCTTCCGATTCTGCATTTCACTTCTGAATTTCTGTTTCCACACCGACTAAACACCCGCTGGCTCAGCCAGTCAGCCTGCTACAGTTAGTAGCCAGCCACGCCCCAAACTGCAAATAGCCCACATAGGTTGACAGGCAGGTAGAACATCGTATCATTGCATTCGGACCATCAAGTTTCGGAATCCGCCGGGCAAATGAGTTGTAGCCTAACTGAGATAGGTTTTCACAAAATGAAGCAATTTGTGGAGATGCTTTTGACAACTAAATTGTAAATTCTCTCTCAAGAAATAAATAAATAAATAAATAGACTCAATCCCTGAGAAAGAAAGAAATTGCTGATAAGTATAATACGTTTAAAAAATTTCCCATGCTTCTAATAATTGCTAAAAAAAAGTGAACCCACCACACTCTGATTGGGCATATAAGACCATTTAGAATTCTTCTGAGCTAAGCAATGTTTTATCCAGTTGATTTTAAAATTACTATTAAGAATACCAATGAAGAATGTTGAGTCCACCCTCTGAAAAAGTTCTAATACGTAACTCTATATACCTGCAGAAAGGATCCGTGACTGTGATCACATTTAACTACGGTATTAACCTGTCAGTGGGGTTAAAAAAACTGTTTTAGGAATAGTGTTTAATCAGTACTGTTTTTCTCACAAAGGAACAACGGTGTGTAATTACGGTTAGAACCTAAAATTGTCCTACCATAATTTTCCCTTTGGGTTTTCATGTATTTTAACTTAAATATAATGGAAAAAGTTTTTTTTCCCAAGATGATAGGTGGTTGTGGGGTTTGGGGTGAAATTTTGTGACCAATGGTGGCTGGTGGAAAATTTTCTAGGTAGGGCCATGTCACATCCAACAATCCAACAATTTCAGAAAAAAATCCCAGTATGATTTAATGTTAAACATAAATAAAAAATAACTGAGGGAAAAATATTAATATTAGAGAGGCTTGAAACATATTTGAAATAAAGATGAATGTTTTACCAAGCTCTGAATTAAGCTTCAGGACGATTCTCACAAAAATGTGTTTTCTGAGATTTATTTATGTTTTTCAAGGTAAATTAAAAATATATATATATTTTTACAATTTTCATAATACACCATGTATACATTGCAACAGCAAAAACTTTGAGGAAAACATAAATGTTACATTTGTTTTGAGCTTTTTTATATAAATAACTACAAGGTGTGATACCAAACAGAACAACATGGAGATGCCAAAAGAAAACTGCACGAGCCGCCTTGACCTAACTGCATATTCAGAAAGAGAGGCTGCTCACTGCAGAACAATTGGGTGGAGCTTAAAGTCCAGTTCCCCCTCGCTGGACGTAAGGGGTGGAACAAGACCAGGGTTCCTCAACTCTGGCCCTCAAGGTCCACTTTTCTCAGTAGTTTAGCTCCAACCCTAATCAAACACTCCTGAACAAGTTAATCAAGCTCTTCAGTATTACTAGAAAGTAACTGTCGTTACTGTTGTTGGAGGTAAACTCTGCAGGAAAGTGGACCTCGAGGGTCAGAGTTGAGAAGCCTTGTACTAGACCAGTGCTGCGTTCCAGTTCATTTTTGTATGCCCTTCACTTGCAAACTTCCCTCCATCTCATTTACTCGGATGTACGTCATTGATTACATTGCATGAGTGCGGCGGAACCTTTGGAATGGGCTGAACTGGAACGTCATAAGCCCTTGATGACTTAGAATCCACTGTGGAGTTGGTTTATTGTTTACATTTCTCCCCTTACGAATTTGTTTGGTGCAGTATTCTATATGTAAATAGGTATGCCTGGGCTGTTACAAATGTAAAAAAAAATCATTTATAATAGAGTTGTTTGGGGCGGGGATAAATTGAACGCGATCTGTGATGACATCATAATCGTGTTGCATTGTGGTCTGTGGAGTGGCCTGAAGTGTGCATATGAAGCAGACTCGCTCCCTTTGTCAAAATCAAGGGGTCGAGGGTCTGTCCATATAAATTTCCCTTGTCCACTTCACGAAGTGGAACACACTTCAAAATGGCAGCGGGGATTCCCCCGAGGGGAAGTGCTTAGGGAAGTTCACGAGTGCGTGTCTAAAAGTGGAGTGGAACGCAACCCCGGGGTGCCCAACCATGTTCCTGGAGATCTAACTTCCTGCAGAATTCAGTTCCAACCCTGATCAAACACACCTGTCTGTAATTATCAAGTGCGGCGGAACCTTTGGAATGGGCTGAACTGGAACGTCATAAGCCCTTGATGACTTAGAATCCACTGTGGAGTTGGTTTATTGTTTACATTTCTCCCCTTACGAATTTGTTTGGTGCAGTATTCTATATGTAAATAGGTATGCCTGGGCTGTTACAAATGTAAAAAAAAATCATTTATAATAGAGTTGTTTGGGGCGGGGATAAATTGAACGAGATCTGTGATGACATCATAATCGTGTTGCATTGTGGTCTGTGGAGTGGCCTGAAGTGTGCATATGAAGCAGACTCGCTCCCTTTGTCAAAATCAAGGGGTCGAGGGTCTGTCCATATAAATTTCCCTTGTCCACTTCACGAAGTGGAACACACTTCAAAATGGCAGCGGGGATTCCCCCGAGGGGAAGTGCTTAGGGAAGTTCACGAGTGCGTGTCTAAAAGTGGAGTGGAACGCAACCCCGGGGTGCCCAACCATGTTCCTGGAGATCTAACTTCCTGCAGAATTCAGTTCCAACCCTGATCAAACACACCTGTCTGTAATTATCAAGTGTTACTTCAGATCCTAATTAGTTGGTTCAGTTGTGTTTGATCAGGGTTGGAGCTGAACTCTGCAGAAAGGTAGATCTCCAGGAACAGGGTTGGGCACCCCTGTACTAGACGGTCCAACCACACCCTAACTACACCCTATCGCAGGGGTGTCCAAACTCAGTTCTTGAGGGCCACTGTCCTGCAGAGTTTAGCTCCAACTTGCTTCAACACACCTGCCTGGAAGTGTCTAGTATGCCTCGTAACTGCTTGATTAGCTGGCTCAGGTGTGTTTATTGGGGTTGGAGCTAAACTCTGTATGTCACTGGCCCTCAAGGAGCTGGATTGGACACCCCTGCCCAACTGATAAACATAACTCCACCCCTTTGGTCCACAGAGGTGGAGTTGAACAAAGTCAAGCTCCACCCATTATATTCCAGGGGGTTTTGAATGTCATTTGGCTCTGCAGTAAGCACTACTTTTTCGGAATTACTAAACACAGCAAAATACAAGTGAAAAATGTTGAATGTGTGGACACTCAGCACCCTAAATGATGCATCAAACAAATTTGCAAGAGAACAATGCAAATAATAAATCAACTCCATAACGATAGGATTCCTAGTGATAAATGGCTTAAGACATTCCAAATGGGTGGAGCTGGACGGCCCAACTACACCCTAACAATAAAGGTGCATTCACACTGGGCGTCAGCGTTAACGCTTCCTATTTTCTTTGAATCGGGGACGTAATGCCTTGACAAACTGAATTGTGAATCCGTTGCATCGCGCCACTGGTGTTGCTCGCGCCAGAAGTTGAAAACCTTTCAACTTTTCAAGTGCCAGCGCAGGCGTCAGCCAATCAGATCGCCTTATGCAAATACCCTAGTACAGACACTAGCCAATCGCGTTCATGCAACACCAGAAAAGTAATGTGATTGGCTGTTGTCACTATAATGGCCATGACAGCACCAAACTTCAGACACACCCTCCGTCAAGCATCAACGCTGGCGCCCTGTGTGAATATACGGTAACTGTATGGCTAAGCATAACTCCACCCATTACCTTCAGAGAGGGGGTGCTGGATGTCATTTTACGCTGCAGTGAACACAACTTGCCAGTAGTGGGCACTCTTGCAACAAAATCAATGACATACATTTGAGACAATAAGACAGAGGGAAGTTATCGAGAAAATGGCATTAAAAAACGAAGTGGACCGCAGCCTAGCAATGGCTAGTTGGGGCGATAAAATAATCACCCTTTTGTAGTTTGAGGACGCTGATTGGCAAATTTTTTATGTCATATCTTGTGTTTCATATAATGTGTTTATATGTTGGATCAGCATTTGGCTAAACTGCTACATAGACCCACATCCTATGGGCGATCTCTCTATCTCAAGAGCTGAACTTGAGACATGTGTACAGGCAGAGGCAACATATAGGTAAAGCATATATTTTGCACAGGTAATAAAATCATATCAAATAAAATATCAATTTATATAATTTATCATTAGAATGTAGCGCCCTCTATTGGCCAGTCGCCACAGTTTATGACAGACATATTGTTGCCAGGGTGGAGGTGACAAGAATATTGGTTGCCATGGAAATATTTTCTCATATTGACCTCATCACGGCGTCATTCTGGTGAATCCTTTACTCCAAGGTTGTTGTTTACAAGGCTTCCTTAAGTTACAAATCAGAAGTAGGGTTTGTAAAACAAATGTCAGTCAAACCTTTAAAAGAGATGTGTATAGTGGCCTGTTTAAGATTACACTGACGTTACCCTCCTGTCTTCCTCAGTGCTGCAGGATACCATACTGAAAAACATTGTGTGGACCTCTAAGTAAATATGCTAAGATTATATTCCAATAATTACAACATTTATAATGATACAATTAAAGGAAAAACTAATGTACCCTTCACTGGCTATGAGTTGTTCTAAATCATATGCTGCCCTCCTATGGTGAAAACAAAAGGCACAAGTGAATCCAAAAACCTACACTTTCATTTCATGGAAATCTCAAAACATATTTATTTATATAATGAAAATTTCCAGTGATGTTGAAAGTTCCAGTTCTTTCTCAGCTTCCTCATCCCTGTTGGTCATTAATAGCTGGAGATCATGACAATAAAGTGTGGTAGGAGGGGTGTCATTATTTCGGGATTCGGAGGTCGCCTGTATTTGTAACAGATTTATGGCAGCACTAGGTGGGTCATCTAATGTACCTCAGGCCGAGGCCCATAATTAAGGACCCAGCATGCTGTTCTGGGCCAGGTGTACCTCCAGACTGTCTGTCATCACCAGAAAGGAGTGAAGATTGCCTTAGCTTGCTCGTCCAGCCTGTCCATATGATAATGAATCCTAATTTTCACCTGAATCTTAATAAGCCTTGATGGACGGAATTATTGAGGGTAAATATATAATCTTTTAGTGTAGATAATATGTAGGGTTTTTTTAGTTTATACACACAGAGGTTATGCAAGACAGGTGTGGAAATAGAGTGCGAATCTATTGCCTTTAAATCTTAAGCATCTCAAAAGAATCCAGCTAAGAAAGAGATTTTGTTTAATAATTCATGCATTAATAAGAGAGAGAGAGAGGTGTTAAGATACGGGCAATTAGTCTATTCTAGAAGCCAGACCGACATTATGTATCGATAGATATTGAGACGCACATTATTGAAAGCATCTAAAGCATAAATGATCTGTGCATGAACAACAGACATACCAATAAATCAGTATGAATATCGAAATCGTGGCATTAACATTAATTTTGATAATGTTGTATTTAGTTTCCATATAAATGGCATTTTCAATCACATTTAGTAAACAAAGTTTACTTAAATTATCATTTTCATCTTGCTGTTATCATTGTACAGCACTGTTAAAATGTACAGTGCCCAAGACAACTCTGTCAACATTATTACTGTATAAACTAAAAGGCTTTTGTATAGAAGAATATGGTGTTTTTCCCCCCTGGCCCCTCTTTCCCCTCTAACTCTGTTGCCATTTCCTTACAAGGCAATTGTCTTGTCTGGAAAGTTTATTTTTACATTCTTTTCATAGGATTAAAGTAATTCCTTTCAGCTGTGGACCTGTATCAGTGACTCAGAAGTTTAAAAATAGTCTTGGAGGAATGTGATTCTGAAAGCAATAAGAAAATGTGAAATTTCATTCACATGGTAAAACAAATAATTGCAGACCAGACAAATCAAACTGACTTTAGTTTTTATTTAAAGTAGGCCAGTGACACAACATGTGCCATTTTTACTACTGTATACAACACATCATTACATGTTGTAACTGGGCTTAAATTGTATTAGGCTATATGTTAACTGCTTTAGGAGCATCCATCCTATAATTACTCCCTGGCGTATTTAAAGATGTCTCCATCTTTTAACAGTGCTGTAACATTGCAGCAGGGGTGTCTCCACAATGACCTTGCAGTTCCAAATCGCAACTGCCAGGCAATTAACACCTGCACATACTTTGCCAGCTTGTTAACTCATAGCTGTACCACATGGTAGCAACTGATACATCTGGCAGAAGATGTATTCTGCTTAAAAGACAACTAAAATAACTCAAGCTAACAATTTAAAAACATAAAATAAACCCGTAGAAACCCAAGCTTATGCTGATTATGTATTATTATTCCTCCCTTGCCTGTAGCATGTCACTTGTTATAAAAATCATGATTTCTGTACAAATCTGATTACAGTAATAGATTTTTGAATAACTTTTTGTGATTAGTCCAAGAACCATATGTTAAAAAGTAATTCAAATAACTACCACAAGAGGGCGCTGTCAGGCTAGCAGAAAAAGTACTAGCTCAACTACTAGTAAGTGAACTTTGTGAACTATCCTTCCATTTTGTGCTGGATGCCTATGGAGGAATCTGGACCAACAGACACGTGCTGCCCTGTGGGCCCACTGGTGAAAAAGTGCTTGCTGGTGGCCTTTGTGCAGAAAAAAACCCTTTTGTTTTACCATGCTCTTGTGCCTCTCTGGCCTGCATCAGCATTGTGGACTTTGGGTATATGCTGGACTCTGGCAAAGCTCCTGAGTCATCAACATGGCCTGAACTATTGTATGGGGGAGATTTAGCAGGGGCTATTGACCAGCAACTGCTCACACAACTGGCAGCTCATGCTCTCTGCCTATGCAAACACAGAAGTGCTCATTCTTTTTTAACATATAAATGGTTAAAAACATGTGTAGTATGTATATTCATGTGAACAGGTGCTGGTAGCAAAAACAAAATTCCTGACCTCAGTGTCAGTATAGCAAAAAGCCTGAAGAGGCAGTTTATTTTTTAAAGCATTTACTTCAGCCCAATTCTTCATCTGTCATGCAGATTATAAATAAACTTTAAAGAAACTCATGAGTGTTACATGCAACTGTATGTATCAAATATATTTCAATCAATTGTTTATTTATTTATTGTAAAATGTACAGTTTGTCATGACAATACTCAAAAACATGTAAATTCAGTTTTCTTGTTTTCTATGAAATGTAACAGAAGTCTAAAGTTGTTCTATTTTAAAATCTAAGTTTGTAAGAGACCATTCAGAAGCAAATAACCAACAGAGGGGAGTATTGAGTTATAGCAACAGAAGATGTTGAAAGCTATGAGATGACAATTAATAAATAAATTCATACATTTAAAAAATCATTATTTGACACACTTAATATAATTAATATAATTGAATTGAATTTAAAGGGATTGTTCACCCAAAAAAGAAAATTCTTGAGGGAGCAACTTGAGAGTGAGTAGTTGATTTTTTTTTGTGTGTTATTATTATTAATTTATTTTTTTTGGTGTATTATCTATTATCACTTTAATACTTTTATTTAGCAAGGACATTAAATTGATCAAAAGAGACAGTAAAGACAGTTATAATCTTACAAAACAATTACATTTCAAATAAATGCTGTTCTTTTGAACTTTTAATTCATCAAAAAATCCTAAACAAAATGCATCAGCATAAAACTAAATCCGTATATTTATACAGTATGATTTCTGAAGGATCATGTGACACTGAAGACTGGAGTAATTGCTGCTGAAAATTCAGCTTTGTCATCAAAGAAATAGATCACTTTTTTAAAATATATTAAAATATAAAACAATTGTATACTATTTCATTATATTGCCGTTTATTTATGTTATTTTATTTTTATTATTAATATATAAATAAATATATATGTAAGATTTATATATATTGTCTTATAAAAATGCTTTGTTTGAAGACCAGCTGACTTTTAAATGGAATTAAATAAACCAGGAGACAGGAGCTTTAGGTGAGCTCAGAGTCGTTTTTTTATTGAATAGTTAAGGAACAACCAACTACACATTACAAGACTTAAAACTCCTGAACACGGCGGATGGAGCCGACAGTAGGATGCATGGCACTCCAGTCAGCGAAGTGGCGGTACTCGCCTGTCTCCAACAAATACTGACGTCCCCTGAAGTTAGGATGCTCATAGAAGACCCAGGCCCCATCCAGAATGTTACAGGACTGTACCTCACGGTGACGGAAGCGGTCATAGAGAGAGGGCCAGTCCTCACTGCACTCCATAATCTGACCCTGGAAGTCAGGCCGCTCATACAGACGGATACAGAAATTGCCATTATGCTACAAAAGAGAGAGTGGATAGCCAAATAACATTACAATGCATTGATTTCTGGTAGGCCATTTACTGTAGAAAGAGCAGAATCATATCTAGAGTCACCTAAAATTATATTACTGGCGCATTGAATTATTAAAACAATACATTCAGATTATGCATACTGAAAATAAACTTTCAGTGGGGAACAATAAGGAGTTTAGGGCCAATAATGCTGTTCTTGAATGGTTGTGTGGCACATATGTCTGTTGTAGGTGAATGTTTTTGCTGAAAAGGAGGAACATAAACCTGCATTGGGCAAAATAGCCCAGCTATGGTTCTGCAAACAGGGATGACTTACATTTTGCACCATAAGACCTCTATAAGACCTTATAGAGTCACTGAAGCCCATCCAGTGCTGGTAATCAGGATACTCTCCCCTGGTTAGGATGTACTGGCAGCCCATGAAGTTTGGACGTTCATACAAAACCCAGGCCCCACTTTCAACTCGGATGGAGTTACAGCGGCTGAAGTGGGACGACAGCTCTGGGCAATCCATGCTGCACTCAAAACAACGTCCCTGAAAGTTTTTGTCCTCATAAAAGAAAATCTGTATGGGAGAAGATGTAGAAACATAGTTAAGCCAAGGAAAAGATCACAGAGCCAGTTTACGCAAGCAAAATGTGTCTTACTTTTCCCATTCTGTCCATGTTTGGGGCTAATTTCATTCCTCCTTTTGATGTATGCTGTGTATTGAAAGGGCAATGAGCGAGATTTATGTTTCACATTGAGTTGCTCTTCCAGGCAAATCATTGTTATATGAATGGCCACAGCAACTGCATCATCAACAGCTGATACTGCGATTGTTTCTAGATTGTTCCTGCAGATTAATGCAGTGGCCATTGTATGGAACTCTGACCTTTTGATTCTGCAATGGCTGAGTCCAGAAAATATTTATTGGGCTAATTAAATTGTTTTCCAGATGCTGGTAATGGCATAGTTGGAGCAGCACTGGCGTCTAGCCACATGCTCATATTGGATGAGGTGTAACACGTCCCGAATGAACTGATGGCATTTTGTGTTTGTACGCTCCACCCAAACTCTTGCTCTACTGTTAGACAGTAGGTTTACTTAGGTGCACAATACCACAGAAACTGAGAATAGGCTGTGCATTATATATGTTTTTTATTATTTTAATAATACAAGAAAACGTTTTACTGTAATAAAATGAGTGAATGCTATGCCATGTATTAATAAAAATGTCAAATTTAGCTGTGGTGAGACACTTTTATTCAGCTCAACACAACACAACGCAACACCTGAAGCAACCAAGCTGCCATGAATTCAGGTGTTACCATCAAAATGGCAACAGATTAAACAAAAGACATTTGTCGTTTTTAGCAGAAGATTAAAAATAATAAAAGAAAAAGGTGTTTTAATTACACAATCTGATGAACACAGCGTTCACACTTGTATTTTCATGAATCATATTCGGTTCCTTAAAGCGACCACCAAACCAGGGTTATTATAGTTATAAACTAGTATAAATAGCATGAACTAAAACTGAAACTAAAACAATTTAAAAAAAGTCAGTATTTGAAATATTTCAGCCAGTTGCTAAGTGCTAAAACTTGAACTGTACATATAAATACAAAAACGATAAAAACACACAACAAAATTACTAAAACTACCTAAAATCTAAAATTCAAACAAAAACAGGAAATATAAAAATAAAACAGATTGAAAATAAATATTTATAAAATATATTTTACAAAATATATCTAAATGTTTATAAAATATGAATAAAAACTATAATATTATCCCAGTGATACTAAAATAACACTGTACCAAACATACATGTGTAAACAGAGTATTAAAACAAGGCATTGGCTATTTACTGTACACTAAGTTTAAAACAAGTTACATCATAAATAGAGGCAGATACTGTTGCATTGTTGTACTATTGCACAAGTACAATTAAAAGCAAATACTATAAATTTCCTATATATTTCCATATATAGAGAGAGACAGATGATATGTAAATAAAAACAATCAAGTGTTATGATATTATAAACTAATATGCAATTATAGAAATTAATATGCTATTACAAAGTAAAATATCTAATCACAGTGTGTGGAATTACTGAAACTAGCCATTTGCTCTCAGTGTGAACACAAACTGTCTAATAAGAATGTTATATAGAATGTTGTATATAATTAATTTTTAAAATTATAACCTCACATAGTTTTATATACAGTGCCTTGTGAAAGTATTCATACCCCTTTATTTATTTTCATGTTTTGCTTTGTTGCAGTCTTATGTTAAACTGATTTAAATAACTGTCTTCCCCCTCATCAGTCTACACTCCATACACCATACACCATAATAAAAAATAAAATAAAAAATACAGATTTGTGACAACTTTGCAAATTTATTAAAATTAAAAAACTGAAATGAGTACATTGCATAAGTATTCATACCCTTAACACAGTACTTGGTTGAAGCACCATTACAGCCTCAAGAATTTTTGGGTATGATGCGGCAAGCTTTGCACATCTGCATTTATCTGCCATTCTTCTCCTCACCTCTTTACCTCTCAATCTCTGTCAGGGATGTGGGCAGACACACATTTTCAGGTTTCTCCAGAAATGTTTGATTGGGTTCAAGCCCAGGCTCTGGCTGGGCCACTCAAGGACATTCACAGAGTTGTCTATAATCCACTCTTGCTGTGTGCTTAGGTTCATTGTTCTGTTGGAAGGTGAACCTTCTGCCCAGTCTGAGGTTCTGAATGCTCTGGACTGGGTTTTCATTAAGGCTATCTCTATATTTTGGTGCATTGAGCTTTTCTTCTACTATGACAAGTCCTTCAGTACCTGCCATTGAAAAACAACCCCACAGCATGAGGCTGCTTCCAGCACACTTTACTTTTGGGATGGTACCCTGCAGATGATGAGCAGTGCCTGCTTTCCTCCAAACCTGATGCTTGCAATTGAGGTTCATCAGACCAGAGACGTTTGTTTCTCACAATCTGAGAATTCTTAGGGTGCTTTGTTGCAAATTCCAAGTGTGTTTTCATGTGCTTTCACTGAGGAGAGAATTGAGTTTGGCCACACTGCCATAAAGCCCAGATCGGTGGAGTGTTGAAGTGTTTGTTTGTCCTTCTGCAAGTTTCTACATATATGATCATGGAGCTCAACTAGAGTGACCATCAGCTTCTTGGTCACCAGTCTAACCATAGCCCTTCTCCATTACTTGCTCAGTTTGGCCAGCTCTAGGAAGAGTACTAGTTGATCCAAACGTCGTCCATTATGGATAATGGAGGCTACATGCTTCTGTAAACCTTCAATGCAGCAGATTTTTTTCTGAACTCTTCCCCATATCTGTGCCTTGACGCAATCCTGTCTCTGAGCTCTAAAGGCAGTTCTTTTGACCTCAGGGCATGGTTTTTGGTCTGATATGCGTTTTCAGCTTTTAGACCTTTTATTGAGAGGTGTGTGCCTTTCCAAATCATACCCATTCAAATGAATTTGCCACAGGTTAACACCACTCGAAGTGTAGTAACATCTACAAGCAATATGAATGCTCCGGATGAGAACGGCACTTGAATTTAACTGAACTGCTGAATGACACTATTGTCCTCTGTAGAGCTGCTTTATACCTGCATAAAATTAGTTCATTATTGAATTTTGCAACATCAACACTTATTGAACTGAACCAAAATTCAACATTGAACTGAATAACAACAATAGATACAACTCATATCAATAAGTGCCTCTTCAAATAAATTTATTTTTCAGTATTTGTCAGTGGCAGTGATGACAGGTATTCATTTCAACAGTCTGTGGTGATCTGACCAATAGAGCCCACAGTGGCATGCATGGCCCCCCATTCAGTGTGTCGCCTGTACTCTCCCTTCTCAAGGAGGTACTGATGACCACGGTAGTTTGCATGCTCAAAGAACACGCAGGGCCCTTCCTGAACCTTGCAGGAATGGATCTCTCTGCAGAGGAAACGTTCCTGAATGGACGGGGTGCTTTCTGTAACTTCCCATGTTTTGCCATCAAAATTGGGCCTCTCAAAGAGCTTCAGCTTGAGATGTCCAGTAACCTGGAGGAAATACATATGATGTTTCTATGTATGCACCTAACCACACTGTTATCTTATGAACACAGACTCACTGAGAGCAATTCACAACGATCATGTGTGGTGCCATTGGACTTCCATGCCTAAGCAGACGACAAGATCGGACACAATCATTGAAGCCAATCCAATGGTGATAATCTGGATACTCCCCTGGGACCAGAATATACTGATAGCCCATGTAGTTTGGCCGCTCATACAGGACCCAAAAGCCCCCCTTCACCTTTGCAGAATTACATCGGCTAAAAAAAGAATGAAGGTCACTTGTGTCTCCCCTGCACACATAGGATCTTCCCTGGAAGTTCCTGTCTTCGTAGAACACAATCTGTCAGAGGAAAAACCAACACTGATGGTTTACATTGTGCTAAAACATCATGCCACACTGTGGGGCACAGACAATCAGGGAGAAAGTGGCACTTACGCTCTCAGTCATCATTGTCAGGTGTGAAACGTTGGATAGCAAACCGTGCTGTAATCTCTTTATACAAGTCCTGAACAAAGGCACAGGTTGTAAAAAATGTAATCAGCAATTCAAAAAAATATCTAAGCTCAATGTATTGTTCTAAAGCACTGAATCATAGATTTGTTCAACAATAAAATTGTGAGTACCAAGCATCCTAACCTCAGCCAATGAGCCCCAACCTCAGGCTTGTACACCATGCCATTATGTGTTGATTAAACTAGTGTTGTCTACTTAGCCAGCTCAGGCTAATTATTTATCTTACTACAGAAATATGCATTCAAATGTTTGCCAACAGCACCCTCACACTATCAGCTCCAGCAAAATCACTGTTATGACTGGCAACCATGGCGTACATCAAGGAGGATTTAGAGGCCAAGCACTGGTGTTGAGGCATCTACTGTGTTCCTTATGGGCTATTCACACAGAACAATGAAAAATGTGAGCTGCAGGGCAGTGGAATGCAAGGTCTAGAAGAGACACTAATTTCTTTTTACTGTCACATGCAAGACCCGAGTGCAAAAGTCAAACATGTCCGAATAGTGCATGTTTACATATGGAAATGGAAGTGCGGTACAATGCACAAAGATTTCCTGATGATAAAAGGTTTTTCACAATTTTTCAGTTATTGGATAGTATCTGAAAACGTCCCCTTTATTAATGTTTGTTAACTTTTGAATCGAATAGACAAACTTTTTTCCTAAAAAAACTACTTTTTTTAAAATCTTGAATTTATTTACATGCAAGTCTACGCATTTTACATGCGTAATTTAAAGTACTGTTAATAGATGGGGAAATCGATCAATCGGGTGCATCAATCAAAGATTATAAAAGTATATTATACCTTTAAATGTTTCATTAAACAGAGATCTTCATAAGACCATTGTGGTCAAAATTAAAGTGTTCTGATACACAAAATCCTTTTTCATGTGTCAGCAAATTAGACAGCGTGGAAGTAAAGCTATATCCACCTTGGCATTATGCCCTGAGAGTACCTAAGGGGTTTATGGCAAAACAAAACACTATATACACTAGGTCGCCGTGATTTTGCCAAGTAAGACATGTTCCAACAAATAATAATTATCTGTCAGTTTGACTAACCCTACCCATAATTTATCCCAAAAATCTGAGAGAGATTATGGTTGAATAACAAGGGTGTAGAAGCACCTAACTCTGGTTGTAAGGCTAAAATTGACATTTCCTGTAAACTTATCCCTCAGTTCTGATTGGTTGATTTGAATGTTGTTCCAGGATCAACAAGGATGTTGATCCAGGAACATGTTGTACTTGGTGAAATCACGGTCACCATATACACTACCAGTCAAAAGTTTTTGAATAGTAAGATTTTTAAGTCATGCATTCTTTTTAAGAAGTCTCTTCTGCTCACCAAGCCTGCATTTTGTTTGATCCAAAGCACAGCAAAAACAGTAAAATTTGGAAATATTTTTACTATTTCAAATAACTGCTTTTTGATATTGATATTGATATTTGATAACTGCTATTTGAATATATTTTAAAATGTAATTTATTCCTGTGATTTCAAAGCTGAATTTTTTTATCATCATTACTCCAGTGACATGATCCTTCAGAAATCATTCGAATATTCTGATTTGCTGCTCGATAAACATTTATTATTATTAGGTTGAAAACAGCTGAATAGAATTTTCAGGTTTCTTTGATGAACAGAAAATTCAGAAGAACAGCATTTATCTAAAAATAGAAATCTTTTGTAACATTATAAATGTCTTTATCATCACTTTTGATCAATTTAAAGCATCCTTGCTAAATAAAAGTATTAATTTCTATAATTTCCCCTTACCCCCCACCTTTCCAAAAAATATTATATTGACTCCAAGCTTTTGAATGGTATAGTGTATAATGTTACAAAAGCTTTTTATTTCAGATAAATGCTCATCTTTGGATCGTTCTATTCATCAAAGAATCCTGAAATCCTGTTTCAAATATTGATAATAATAATAATAATAATACATGCTTCTTGAACAGCAAATCAGCATATTAGAATGATTTTTGAAGGATCATGTGACACTGAAGACTGGAGTAATGATGCTGAAAATTTAGCTTTGATCACAGGAATAAATTACATTTTAAAACATATTCAAATAGAAAGCAGATATTTTAAATAGTAAAAATATTTCACAATACTTTTGCTGTGAAACTTTTGCTGTATTTTGGATCAAATAAATGCAGGCTTGGTCAGCAGAAGAGAATTCTTTAAAGAAAACATTAAAAACCTTACTGTTCAAAAACGTTTGAATGGTAGTTTACTGTATATGATATATGCTTACAGCTATTTATTAATTAATTATCATCATGATGCTTTAGATTCCTTTAATTATTGGTAATGCAATAAAACCCATGTTTCCAATGTTGGACACACCGAACACCACAAGCACGAGTCGGAAATTTAACGCCCCTTACCATAATCGCAGCTTCAGCTTTCAAAGTAAATATCAAGACAGTTAATAATGTCATTAGTTTTACCATCAGTTCAAGCCCGAAAGGGCAACAGAGTCGCGTGACAGACACAGTGATGATGCAGTACACAAGCCGCGGTTAAGACAGCTGACG
>NW_015536463.1:55045-56437 GCF_001515605.1 Sinocyclocheilus anshuiensis | reverse complement strand
CAAATAAATTAATGTTCACCTTTTATTTGTATTTAGCCTTCATACAAACAAGAAATGTGAAATCACTGTCAAATAAGCATCTCAGACTCACCTTATTAATTATTAATATCTTCCAACATACCAGTCAAAAGTTTTTGAACAGTAAGATCATGCATTCTTTTTAAGAAGTCTCTTCTGCTCACCAAGCCTGCATTTTGTTTGATCCAAAGCACAGCAAAAACAGTAAAATTTGGAAATATTTTTACTATTTCAAATAACTGCTTTTTGATATTGATATTGATATTTGATAACTGCTATTTGAATATATTTTAAAATGTAATTTATTCCTGTGATTTCAAAGCTGAATTTTTTTATCATCATTACTCCAGTGACATGATCCTTCAGAAATCATTCGAATATTCTGATTTGCTGCTCGATAAACATTTATTATTATTAGGTTGAAAACAGCTGAATAGAATTTTCAGGTTTCTTTGATGAACAGAAAATTCAGAAGAACAGCATTTATCTAAAAATAGAAATCTTTTGTAACATTATAAATGTCTTTATCTTCACTTTTGATCAATTTAAAGCATCCTTGCTAAATAAAAGTATTAATTTCTATAATTTCCCCTTACCCCCCACCTTTCCAAAAAATATTATATTGACTCCAAGCTTTTGAATGGTATAGTGTATAATGTTACAAAAGCTTTTTATTTCAGATAAATGCTCATCTTTGGATCGTTCTATTCATCAAAGAATCCTGAAATCCTGTTTCAAATATTGATAATAATAATAATAATAATACATGCTTCTTGAACAGCAAATCAGCATATTAGAATGATTTTTGAAGGATCATGTGACACTGAAGACTGGAGTAATGATGCTGAAAATTTAGCTTTGATCACAGGAATAAATTACATTTTAAAACATATTCAAATAGAAAGCAGATATTTTAAATAGTAAAAATATTTCACAATACTTTTGCTGTGAAACTTTTGCTGTATTTTGGATCAAATAAATGCAGGCTTGGTCAGCAGAAGAGAATTCTTTAAAGAAAACATTAAAAACCTTACTGTTCAAAAACGTTTGAATGGTAGTTTACTGTATATGATATATGCTTACAGCTATTTATTAATTAATTATCATCATGATGCTTTAGATTCCTTTAATTATTGGTAATGCAATAAAACCCATGTTTCCAATGTTGGACACACCGAACACCACAAGCACGAGTCGGAAATTTAACGCCCCTTACCATAATCGCAGCTTCAGCTTTCAAAGTAAATATCAAGACAGTTAATAATGTCATTAGTTTTACCATCAGTTCAAGCCCGAAAGGGCAACAGAGTCGCGTGACAGACACAGTGATGATGCAGTACACAAGCCGCGGTTAAGACAGCTGACGTGCTATGA
>NW_015536463.1:51885-54707 GCF_001515605.1 Sinocyclocheilus anshuiensis | reverse complement strand
TAGATATGTGGGGGCATGTTAGAACGAGCCGTTTTAGGTAGGTGTGGCTGATTCTTAACTTTTATAAAGAATATCTCTTTGGATTTGAGACTTTAGTCTTTGCAACTTTACAGATCTTCTTTATGCACCAAGAGCTTGTAACACTCCAAAGAGAAAGGAAAACTTGAAGTCGCATCATATGACCCCTTTAAGGAATTCTTCAGACATGGTAACTCTTGGTTGACGTGATTTATCTTGCTTTTTCACTCTCATTTGCTGTCTCTCTCTCACTCTATCTTTCTGTTTGTCTTTCATTCTATTTGTTTCATGAAGGCTGTGATTGCACAATTAAATTAACAGAAATCACAGACCTGCTTGATCATCAGGTTCCAGGCTATTTGAATAACAAAAACCCTTATCAGCCTATAAAGTATAAAAGGCAGCAGTCAGACAGACAGCAACTGGACAGAATCACACGAAGACTAGCAAACATGGGCAAGGTATGTATTGGGTGGCCTTAATCCAGTGGAGTAGAGCTGCCAAAAACAGCAAAATCCTCCATAAATTTATAAAATACAAAGATTACATTTTTTTTATGTGCAAACGGTTAGGTAATTATATTCAACATTTGCTACATAAACAAGCTCTAATACACATACCTGTTGTGTAATGCAAGCCAAAAAAGCCAGTTACTTCAAATGTTAAAGGTTACTGTTTACAGAGAGACCACTTGTATTTTAATATTCACATTATTCACATTTTTTTCTTTGTAGATCATCTTCTATGAGGACAGGAACTTCCAGGGTCGCTCCTATGAGTGCAGCAGTGACTGCTCTGATATGTCTACCTACCTCAGCCGCTGCCATTCATGCAGAGTGGAGAGCGGCTGCTTTGTGGTCTATGACCATTCTAACTACATGGGAAACCAGTTCTTTATGAGGAGGGGCGAGTATGCGGATTGCATGGGCATGGGAATGAGTGATGGCATCAGGTCCTGTCGCATGGTTCCTCAGGTAACAAAAAATAAAACAATAATAGTATTATCTGTGCTCAATTATTCAGACTGTATTGAATTAGAAATGCATTGAATCAGACTAAATCAATACATTTCTTTTCATCTTACAGTACAGGGGACCCTACAGAATGAGGATCTATGAGAGGGATAACTTTGGAGGTCAGATGTATGAGCTGAAAGATGACTGCGATTCCTTCATTGACCGTTATCGCATGTCCGACTGCCAGTCTTGCCATGTGATGGATGGCCACTGGCTCATGTATGAGCAGCCCCACTACAGAGGCAGGATGATATACTTCAGACCTGGAGAGTACAGGAGCTTCAGGGATATGGGATACAGCAATGTCAGATTCAGCTCTGTTAGAAGAATCATGGACTTGTGTTAAATTCACAGTCTGAAACTATAAATGATAATATAAGCATAAACAATAAATTTCTCACCATGCATTTTTTCTGTTGTCTTGGCCTGTTTTCACCACTTTTGAGTTCTGCCATTAGTGTCATTGTGCCAAAAGTGTGCAAACCAATGGAAATGAAACATATCAAATAAATCATTAGCCCCTTTCACACAGTAATACCAGTAAAATTACCGTTGCTCATTCCAGGTAACCCTTTGATAATGAAGACGAAGAAGAGAATGATGTGTGCTCCCGGCGCCTATTTATACTATAGTCGCACCGGTAGTGACGTCATGGCTGTCGCCGGCCAACGAGTTGGTGTTTTTTCAATGTATGCTTCAGACACGGGTCACGACGAGGCGTTCCCCATAGCGACCCCTAGAGGACGCAGTTCGAAGTTCCCATGAAAGGGAACCCTCAAAATATAACATAAAAATTGACATGGGCAAAAAAAAGGCATTGGTTAGTTTTATGTCTGTATGCATGTAATACTTGTGTACCACAATGTAAAGATAGTGTACCATACTGTGAAATACACTTCTGAATAATCAACCTGTCCTACACACAAATTTAAAAAAAAACTTACAAAACATCTTTTATTACTGAAATATATGTCTTTGTTCTATTCTCTCTATTCTACTCTATTCTGTTTCAAATGTACAGTGAATGACACATCAGTGGACCAGTTGTCCTCCTCCACCTGCCCTACAACCAAGAAAAGCCACAGTTGGCACAGGGTATTGGCGCAAACAGTTCTGGTAACTACTTGTAGCCTAGTTTAGAAAAAAATAGAATTGCTGAGTAAGAAGTTCAAACAATGAGCTATAGATTTTTAGCAATCAAGTTGAGTATAAAAGCAACACAGTAAAACACTGACACTATAGAAACAAATGCAAAATCATGGGAAAGGTAGGAGATAACTATGCTGAAGAAGACAAATGTGGTTTTGAATGGGATTACTACTTAGACCAAATCACACTTGAAATAAGATATACATTGATTTTACAATGACAGCTGTTATTGGAGGAATACAAGGACAGTGCACTTTCAATTGGATTAACAAGCAAAGTAAAGAACAAAGAGTAGCATATCCATTGTAAGCATGTCTTTTTGTCACTATACATTCCAGATAATATTCTATGAGGACAGAAACTTCCATGGTCGTAACTATGAGACTAGCGGTGACTGCCCTGAGGTGACCTCATACCTGAGCCGCTGCTGCTCATGTAGGGTGGAAAGCGGCTGCTTTATGGTCTATGAGTGCACCAACTTCATAGGTCACCAAATGCTGGTAAGAAGAGGAGACTATCCTGATAACCAACGGATCATGGGAGCAACATCAGTGACTGCATCAGATCTTGCAGAATGATCCCTATGGTAATTCTAGACAGTGTTGTTTTTTTTTTTAGGTTGTTAATTTTTTTATTAAA